>NC_091451.1:6072004-6160034 GCF_964237555.1 Oryctolagus cuniculus
CTCCTGGCTATGGTCCGACCCAGCCGTGGCCATTGCTGCCATTTGGGAAGTGAATTAGAGAGTGAAAGATCTCTCTCCCTTTCTCTCTGCATTTCAAATAAATAAGTCTTTATAATTTTTTGAAAATTTGTTCCAAGAATCTCACAGATTTCCATGTACGCTGGACTGGTCACTAAGCATTACTAACGCTGGATGAAAATCCCGTTTTAGGACAAAGCGCACAGGTCTGTCACTTTAAGAGATCCCTTTTCATTCCTCGGGCCTCTATGATGCGCTTGCCTGGCAACGGCCACTTGGGTCTGCGACCATTCCACAGGCAAACTGTGGGGCAGCCGCTCACACAGGACGAGGAGTCAGACATTTCGGGTCTCTTCTGAGAACTGACCTGGGTTCTAGAGTTTCCTCTCGTCCCTGACAGGGTAAAACGCATGCTTTACTTCTTACTGAATGAAGGGTGTAGCCGACGGTGCCTGATGTACCTGCAGACTGTGTAGTTGTGTCGTATCGCTGCATTTCTTTGTTACTTTGAACTTCTACGTCTTACTATGTTTTTACAAGCTGAGTTTAGGAGAGAAGTACTATCACCAAGGTCATTTTGTATTAGGTTTCTTTTTTTTTTTTTTTTTCCTGCTGAGTTCTTTAGTTGCTTGATCTAGACTTTCTGGGTCTAGTGTGGGATGATAAAGATGAACCAGAAATAGATTCCTGTGTTAGGGACCGTTAATGTAGTAAGGGAGACACAGCTTTGCATAATACAGTGTTGAGGCTTTTTTTAAAAAAAGGATAGATCGTATACTAGGGTTTTTTTTTTTTTTAAGATTTATGTATTTATTTGAAAGAGTTACACAGAGAGAAGGAGAAGCAGAGAGAGAGAGACAGAGAGAGAGAGAGGTCTTCCATCCGCTGGTTCACTTCCCAACTGGCCACAACAGCCAGAGCTGTGCTGATCCGAAGCCAGGAGCCAGGAGCTTCTTCCGGGTCTCCCACGTGGATGCAGGGGCCCAAGGACTTGGGCCATCTTCCACTGCTTTCCCAGGCCACAGCAGAGAGCTGGATCAGAAGTGGAGCAGCCGCTATACCACAGTGCCGCCCCCCCCCCCAACACTTTTATAAGGGCCCAACCTCATCAACGAGGGATCTGCATGCGTGACTGAGTCACCTCCTGAAAACCTCCTTCTTAACACTGTTAATTGTCAATTAAGTTCTCAGCATATGAATTTGGGAGAACACATTCAGACCATAGCGACTTAAAGGAGGGAGGGAGATTTCTGCACTTTGCAGAAACCAAGGGCATCTTGCAGGAGGTGATACTTGACCTGATCCTGGAGGATTTATATGCTCACCCTTCTCAAGATATACTTGGACTTCACAGTAGCTTGTTTCTTAGCAGCAATGAGGGTGAAATTCCTGGGTGGCGCTGTGGCACAGAGAGCTAAGCCACCACCCACAGCACTGGCATCCCATATGGTCGTTGGTTCGAGTCCTGGCTGCTCTAATTCCTATCCAGCTATCCACTAATGTGCTTGGGAAAGCAGAGGAGGATGGGACAAGTACTTGGGCTCCAACACCCACATGGGAGACCCAGATGAAGCTCCTGGCTCCTGGCTTCAGCCTGGACTGTCTCTGACTGTTGCAGCCATTTGGGGAATGAATCAGCAGATGGAAGATCTCTCTCGCACGCTCTCTCTCTCTCCCTCTTGTTCTAATTCTGACTTTCAAATCAATAAATCTTTAAAAAAAATTTTAAAAAAGAATTGAAATTCCTTGTTTATAAAATGGTAAGAAGGTAAACATGAAAATAAAGGGTGGACTCTTAAGAACTTTCTCTCCATATCATTCTCATCCCAAGACTGAGGAGCAATTTGTTCTCTGTTTTGGCTCCCAAACTTTAGTTCTTTTTAAAAAAAAAAAAAAGATTTATTTATTTATTTGAAAGTCAGAGTTACACAGAGAGAGGAGAGGCAGAGAGAGAGAGAGATAGGTCCTCCATCTGATCGTCCACTCCCCAATTGGCCACAATGGCGTTAACCCGCTGTGCCACAGTGCAGGCCCCCAAACTTTAGTTCTGTGATTCTCTCCTTTGGTACTAGGGGAAGGAATTGATAAAGTAATGATCCCAGGTATCAACTCATAAAAATAAAGACAGAAGTCTCATTAGAGATATTTGTGCTCTAATGGTTGCCTTTAATACCGATAAATCGCTGGCGCCGCTGCTCACTAGGCTAATCCTCCACCTAGCGGCACCGGCACACCGGGTTCTAGTCCTGGTCGGGGCGCCAGGTTCTGTCCTGGTTGCCCCTCTTCCAGGCCAGCTCTCTGCTGTGGCCCGGGAGTGCAGTGGAGGATGGCCCAAATCCTTGGGCCCTGCACCCCATGGGAGACCAGGAGAAGTACCTGGCTCCTGCCTTCGGATCAGTGCGGTGTGCCGGCCGCAGCGCGCTGGCCGCTGCGGCCATTGGAGAGTGAACCAACAGCAAAAGGAAGACCTTTCTCTCTGTCTCTCTCTCTCACTGTCCACTCTGCCTGTCAAAAAACAAACAAACAAACAAACAAACAAACCAATAAATCTAGAATGAATGACTGGAGGCACTTCAAAACAGGCTTCAGAGTTAGTGAAGGAAAGCAGGTCTTTATGCTTTCTGTTCCAGGTTCTGCAAGTCATAATCCTGATTTTTCTTTTTTTCTTCTCATTCTGGTACTTTTGACCATTTAACGCAGCCCTCCAGTGCACAGTCTTTAAATATCTTTTTTTTTTTTCCTCCCTGGAATATATTCCCTGATCGTAGAAATCCCAGCATGTTGGCGTAGGGGGTTAAGCCCCTACCTGCAGTGCCAGCATCCCATACGGACACCGATTTGAGTCCCAGCTGCTCCACTTCTCATCCAGTTCCCTGCTAATGCACTTGGGGAAGTAGTGGAGGATGGGCCAGGTGCTTGGGCTCCAGTGCCCACTTGGGAGACCTGGATGAAGCTCCTGGCTCCTGGCTTCCGTCTGGCCTGGCCCTGCCACTGGGGGAGGGAACCAGTAGATGGAAGATTCTCTCTCTCTCCTTTGTAATTCTGACTTTCAAGTAAATAAATAAATCTTAAAAAAAAAAAGAAATGGGACACTGGAACTTGGACTGGCGCCCTTATGGCCTACAGGCCGCAGCTTAACCTGCTACGTGTTTAACTCGGCTTTGACTTTTATGGCTGAATCTTGAGGGATATAGTTAGCATTTTCAACAGATTGATTGAGAAATTGAAAATGAAGGAAGTTTGCAAGTCAGGTCCCCAAATATATGATTCTTAAACAGCATGTACAAATAATAAAACGAGTGTATATATGTATTAGCAGGCTGCTTCAACCAATTGCAATCTAAACACTGTTTTATGGCTATCTTTAGAGACCAGCTCTGCCTTGTCTCCAAGCCACAGTTGGTCACTGGGCAGCCCCTCTGGAGGTCTGGCTAAGCACTGAGGAACTGAGGTGGAACCTTCTAGAAGACATTGCCATTGGCCGTGGGCAGATGTCAGCATCTCCTCCTGACTGCTCTTCGCAGACCGCCTCCGGAAGCACCGTGGCTCACCGTTCCTAGATTTGCTTCATGCTTTGGGTGTCTCCAACATGTCCAGCCCACTGCAGTTTTTAAGCCATTCGGATCCAGGAAGGCTTGCTACAGGCCAAACCAAAGAGCCCCGCGAGGCTAAGCCATCAGAAGCCAGGCATCAGTCAGCTCACACGGCTCAGAAAAATCCCCCAGGGGTGAGTTATCCTTTGCATTTACTTTGTCCCTGTTCTCAGAAGGTGAGGGTAAAGCAACTTTCTGCATGGCTGAGAGCTAGAGGAAGAAGACTGTCCAGTTCTGTTGCCCGTTTGCCTGTGCTGTCACCCTGACCGCTTCTGTGCAGGTGAATGATCCAAGACATGGGATCAAGTGATTTCCCAACTTTTTTTTTTTTTAATTTATTTGAGAGGCAAACTTACAGACAGAGAGAGAGGTCTTCCACTCCCCAAATGGCTGCAACAGCTGGAGCTGAGCTGATCCAAAGCCAGGAGCTTCTTCCAGGTCTCCCACAGTGGGTGAAGGGGCCCAAACACTTGGGCCATCTTCTACTGCTTTCCCAGGCCATAGCAGAGAGCTGGATCAGAAGTAGAGGCAGAACCCGAACCAGCACCCATTACTCCACAGAGCCAGCTTGATTCCTGGCTGGACCCTAGAAAAAGGAGTAATGAAACATCCTAATCTAATGGACCCTCCCTCCAATGAATTTTTTTTTATTTTAGCCTGTTTGGAGGTTCTCACATTTCACCGAGGCCCACAATCAAAAACAGTATAGAAATGAGCTGTGATAGGATTTTAATGCCATCATTTTGTAGGTTAGTAACAGCGCTAGAGAGCGAACAGTGGCTTAGAGGTATAACAAAGTAAGCGGACTCCCATTATTTTTAGTGCATCATATTACCACTTTGTTTACAGAGTTCTTTTTTATTTTAAAACTTTTTTTTTTTGAGAGAGAGAGAGAGAGATGAGAGAGAGAGAAAGAGCTCCCATTTGCTGGTTCACTTCTTCAGGAAGATGCCCACAACGGTCAGAATTGGATCAAAATGAACTCAAGAAGCCAGGAACTCAATCCAGGTCACCCATGTGGGTGGTAGGAACCTGATTATCTGAGCCATCACAGCTGCCTCCCAGGGTCTGCATCAGCAGGAAACTGGAATCAGGAGCTGGAGCCATTGAACCCAGGTGCTGCGACACAGGATGCATGCATCCTAACCGGTGTCTGAACCACTAGGCTAAATACCAGGTGCATAGACTTCTTTTATTAGGCTAGAACATAATGAGAATCTTTCTGGATATTAAATATCTTGTAAAAATTTTAATTATCTATTTTTTATTTATTTGAAAGGTAGAGTTATAGAGAGAGGGAGCAAGACAGAGAAAGAGAGAGAGAGAGAGATCTTCCTTCTACTGGCTCTCTCCCCAAATGGCCACAATGGCCAGAGCTGGTCTAGGCTGGAGCCAGGAGCCTAGACCTTCTTTCAGGTCTCCCACGTGGATACAGGGGCCCAATCACTTGGCCCATCTTCCACTGCTTTCCCAGGTGTATTAGCAGGGAGCTACAGTGGAAGATGAGCCTCTAGGACTTGAACTAGCACTGACGTGAGATGCCAGCCTTGCAGGTGGCAGCTTAACCCACTGTGCCACAATAGATGGTCCACTTTTTTTTTTTAATTAATTATGCCAGAGGCAAAGAGAGAGCTCCTATCCACTGGTTCACTCCCCAAAAATATCCCCAACAGTCCCAGGCCAGGTCTGCCACATGGGTGGCAGGAGCCCAGGACTTGAGCCCTCACCAGTGCCTCCAGGATCTGCATTAGCAGGAGGCTGGAGTCAGAGCAGAGCTGCGTATGAGCCATACGGGCATTCAGATACAGGATAACTGGCCTGCTAGCCGCTAGGCCGAATACTCACCCGTAAATATCTTTTTGAGTCAGATGATGTCCCTTCCTTTGGTTTTTCTAAGACCATGAGAAAGATCCACCTAGCCTGAGTGGAAGCTCGAAGATAACGTCGGAAGAGGAGGCTTGGAGAGGATGGGCTCGCTGGAAATGTTCTATTTCCTCCTCTTGGTGGCTTTAAATGACTACAAGCATAGTCTGCTGGGGACGGGTGTGTATTACACTAAAAGTAAATGATACAGAGGCCGGCGTGTGATGCATTAGGTTAATCCTCCGCCTGCGGTGCCAGCATCCCATGTGGGTGCTGGGTTCTAGTCCCAGTTGCTCCTCTTCCAGTCCAGCTCTCTGCTGTGACCCAGGAGGGCAGTGGAGGATGGCCCAAGTGCTTGGGAGACCGCAAACGCATGGGAGACCAGGAGGAAGCACCTGGCTCCTGGCTTTGGATCGGTGTAGCTCCAGCCGCAGCGGCCACTGGGGGGTGAACCAATGGAAGGAAGACCTTTCTCTCTGTCTCTCTCTCTCTCTCACTAACTCTGCCTGTCAAATAAATAAATAAAATCATTAAAAAAAAATGATACAATGCAAAAGGACAGTGCTCTTCAATCTTTAGTTAAGCTTAAGCTTCTTTAAAACACATAAGATAAGTGTTCATGAAACCTTCTAGGAATTTTATTTTAAGATTTATGTTATTTATTTTAAAATGCAGAACAGAAAGAGAGGGAAAGACAAGGGAGATCGATCTTCTGTCCGCTGGTTCGCTCCCCAGATGGCCATAAGCCAGGAGTCAAACCAGCACTCCAATGAAGGATGTTGCATGGAATATAACAATATGAAAATATGCACCAGTGCATTACACAATTGTAAAGAATATTAAAGAGGTCATCATAATCTTATTGTCAACTAATCCTCACTTAATTCGGAGCTTCCTTTTAAGTGAATTACAGAATTGAAAGCTTGCCGTGGGTGTGGTGACACAGCAGGTTAAGCCGCCTTTGTGTGATGCCTGCATCCCATTTTGGAGCACTGCTCCACTTCTGATCCAGCTCCCTGCTCACACACCCAGGAAGCAGCAGACGATATCAAGCGCTCGGACCCATCACCCAGTCAGGAGCCCAGGATGCAGTTCCTGGCTCCTGGCTTTGACCTTGCCCAGCCCTGACTATCGTGAACATTTGAGGAGTGAACCCACAGATGGAAGGTTTCTTTCTCTGTCTCTGCCTCCCTCTGTATTACTTATCTTTCAAATAAATAAACATTTTTAAAAATACAACAAAAAAAACTTGAAAAAAACCTGAATTTTTTACATTTTAAATGCTTTTTATTTATTTATTTATTTGAGAGGTAGAGTTACATACAGAGAAAGGGAGAGAAAGAAAGGTCTTCCATCCACTGGTTCACTTCCCAAATGGCTGCAATGGCCAGAGCTGAGCAGATCCAAAGCCAGGAGCCAGGAGCTTTCTCCAGGTCTCCCATGAGGCTGCTGGCCATCTTCTACTGCTTTCCTAGGCCAGAGCAGAGAGCTGGATCGGAAGAGGAGCAGCCGGGACTAGAACCGGCGCCCACATGGGACACCGTCACTATAGGCAGAGGTTTAGTCTATTATGTCACAGCGCTGGCCTCAACAAGTGAATTTAAAAAACACGTTTTCTTTGGGACCAAGTATAGCAGTAATAGAAAGTCGATGAAAAATATGTAATATGAAAAAAAATAGGCATGGATTTCAAAGTTTCCACGCCAAAATTTGTCTTTTAATCCATCTTCCATGATTTTTTTGAAGTACCCTCATATATTAAGGTCTAGATTGAATTATGATACAATACCAGAAAGTTGTTCTTGTCATCTGGTAGTTTAGTTGGGGGATTTCAAAAATCAACTTGATTATGATTGTAAGTTTCAATTTTTGCATTTGATTTCAAGTATACTGAAAACTCCGGAGACTAATATAACACACTCATTCTTAGGTCCCATAGCCCACTCTTGAGATGGGAGATGTAAAAAGACTGAACAAGAGGAGTGAGTCATCAGCCAGTGAAAATCCTGGGCACTCCCAGCACTGTTGAGCAGGGGTCTCCTTGGTGGCTGGGCTGCAGGGAGATACGGGGCCCCAGGCTCTGGGTCATGAGAGAGGAGGATATTGGGGGAGCTGCAGTTACAAACCCAGGTGAAAGTCTTATTCACCATCCTGGACTTCTTTTTTCTTTCCAAAGGTAACAATTAGTCTGAATTAGGTAGGAGCTTCTATGTCCACATTTTTTTTTTTAAGATTTATTTATTTATTTGAAAGTCAGAGTTACACAGAGAGAGGAGAGACAGAGAGAGAGAGAGGTTTTCCATTGGATAGTTCACTCCCCAAAGGGCCACAACAGCCAGATCTGCACCGATCTGAAGCCAGGAGCCAGGAGCCTCTTCTGGGTTTCCCACACGGATGCAGGGGCCCAAGGACTTGGACCATCTTCTACTGCTTTCCCAGGCCATAGCAGAGAGCTGGATTGGAAGTGGAACAGCTGGGACTCAAACCGGCACCCATATAGGATGCTGGTGCTGCAGGCGGAGGATTAACCTATGCGCCATGACACCAGCCCCTGTGTTTACATGTTTAATACTAACATGCATGAGAATGCTTCTAATGTTGTTTTGGGCATTTCTTTTTTTTTTTTTTTTAAGATTTATTTTATTTATTATTTGAAAGGGTTACAGAGAGAGGTAGAGCCAGAGAAAGAGAGTATTTTGGGCATTTCTGCCACCTCTTCTAGGGGTATAACTTTCTGCCTTGCTACTTTCATACAGTCTTGTATTTTTTATCAATTCTGTTTGATTCACTTGAGTTTAATTCATTCGTGTTAACTGCTGCGTCAGTTCCGTGATACATCATGTTTCTATGTCATACTTAAATACATTTTGATGTTTTCTTATATAAACAACTAAGTATCCTTACATAACATGCCTACTTGTCTTTATTTTTAAACTATGAAGAAGTAAGGAAAATTTTTGAGCTGTATTTAAAAGTAGCTGTCTGCTGGCGCCGCGACTCACTAGGCTAATGCTCCGCCTGCGGTGCTGGCACCCCGGGTTCTAGTCCCGGTCGGGGCGCCGGATTCTGTCCCAGTTGCCCCTCTTCTAGGCCAGCTCTCTGCTGTGGCCCGGAAGTGCAGAGGAGGATGGCCCAAGTGCTTGGGCCCTGCACCCCATAGGGAGACCAGGATAAGTACTTGGCTCCTGGCTTCGGATCAGCGCGGTACGCCGGCCACAGCGGCCATTGGGGAGTGAACCAATGGAAAAGGAAGACCTTTCTCTCTGTCTCTCTCTCTCACTGTCCACTCTGCCTGTCAAAAAAAAAAAAAAAAAAAGTAGTTGTCTATAAAAATAGGTTATATATGTTGAATATTTCTTATTTTTATAAATTCAAAGCCTAATTGGATATTAGTTATTATTTATTTCTTTTTGTAATTGTGCTGGGAATCTATGTGATATTGTGATATAGTAAATAAAATACTTGGCATATTTTTATCAATTTACATTTTTGTTTTGTATCTCAATCAAGTTAATCATTTAATTCATGACATATTATCATTATTTTGTTCAAGGCACCTCCCTCTCATTTTTTTCCATCATCTCAATTTCTATCTCACCTCAATCTAATATATTTGATGTAGTTAAATTATTTTTATTCTTTTGTGACGATTATTTAGTGGGATCTGTTTGATGTATTTACAATTAAATAATTTCCATTACTCTATAATACATATAGTATATGAATATGCCATAAGCTATTTATCCATCAAAGTTTTTAAAGATTTATTTGTTGTTTGTTTATTTGAAAGGTAGAGTTGGCCAGCGCCGTGGCTCACTAGGCTAATACTCCACCTTGCGGCGCCGGCACACCGGGTTCTAGTCCCGGTTGCCCCTTTCCAGGCCAGCTCTCTGCTGTGGCCCGGGAAGGCAGTGGAGGACCTGGCTCCTGCCTTCGGATCAGCGTGGTGCACTGGCTGCAGCACGCCAACAGTGGCGGCCACTGGAGGGTGAACCAACAGCAAAAAGGAAGACCTTTCTCTCTGTCTCTCACTATCCACTCTGCCTGTCAAAAAAAAAAAAAAAAAAAAAAGGCAGAGTGACAGAGAGGGAGAGACAGAGATCTTCCATCCACTGGTTCACTCCCCAGTGAGCTGTTTGCAATGGCCAGGGCTGGGCCAGGTCAAAGCCAGGAGAATGGAACTCCACCCTGGTCTCCCATGTGAGTGGGCCCAAGCACTTGGCCCATCTTCTGCAGCCTTTGCAGGGCCATTAGCAGGGACCTGGATTGGAAGCAGAGCAGCCAGGACTTGAACTGGAACTCTGATATGGGATGCTGGCACCACAGGTGGCGATTAACCTGCTGTGCTACAACACCAACCCTGAGTTTATTTTTTGTCCATGTGAACTACATCCATTAGAAATTTTTTTGAAGGCCTGATAGTGATAAACTCACCATTAGAGATATCTAACTCTTTTTTTTTTTTTTTTTTTTTTTGACAGGCAGAGTGGACAGTGAGAGCAGTGAGAGAGAGAGACAGAGAGAAAGGTCTTCCTTTTGCTGTTGGTTCACCCTCCAATGGCCGCCGCAGCTGGCGCACTGCGGCCGGCGCACCGTGCTGATCCAAAGGCAGGAGCCAGGTGCTTCTCCTGGTCTCCCATGGGGTGCAGGGCCCAAGCACTTGGGCCATCCTTCTCTGCACTTCCGGGCCACAGCAGAGAGCTGGACTGGAAGAGGGGCAACCGGGACAGAATCCGGCGCCCCGACCAGGACTAGAACCCAGTGTGCCGGCGCCGCAAGGTGGAGGATTAGCCTAGTGAGCCATGGCGCCAGCTGAGATATCTAACTCTTAATCTTAAAACATAATTTCATTCAGTAAAAAATTCTAGCAGACATTTATCATATTTCCTTCACTTTATTTTTAAGATGTATCTATTTATTTATTTGAAAGGCAGAGTTACAGAGAGAGAGAAGGAGAGGTGGGGGGGTCTTCCATCCATTGGTTCACTCCCCAGATGGCCACAATGGCCAGAGCTGCACTGATCCGAAGCCAAGAGCCAGGATCTTCCTCTGGGTCTTCCCACGTGGGTGCAGGGGCCCAAGGACTTGGGCCATCTTCTTCTGCTTTCTCAGGCCATAGCAGAGAGCTGGATTGGAAGTGGAGCAGCTGGGACTCGAACCGGCAGCCATATGGGATGCCAACACTGCAAGCAGTGGCTTTACCCGCTGCACCACAGTACCAGCCCCTTCTCACAATCTTTTTAGTGACTTTGGTTAATGCATTTTTCTTACTTGAATCACATATACTTTGTCCTTAGTGAAAGTTCTGCAAACTTTAATTTTGAGTATTTTACATCCTTTTGAGAATGGGGAGGATTGTAATTTAAGTAAATGTGTCCTAATTTTCGCCCTCAGTATAGACACATCAAAAAAAATTGGGGGGGGGGAGCATTTGGGACACCTGTGTCCCATTTAATCTGCTTGGTTTGCGTCTCAGCTATGTGCTCTGTCCAGCTCCTGCGTATGTGATCCTGGCAGGTGATGGCTAAAATCCCTGACTCCCTGCCACCAGGCAGGAGACCAAGAAGGAGTTCCGAGCTCCTGGCTTCAGCCTGGTCCAGCCCTTGCTGTTGTGGGCACGTGGGGAGTAAACCAGCAGATCCAAGCTCTCCGCCTTTCAAATAAAGTGAAAACAAATAAATAAAAATTGCTGTTGTGGCAGGCATTTGGCCTAGATGTTAAGATGTTGTTGAAAAAGTCCCGGCTGTGTTCCCGGTTCTGGCTTCCTGCTGATGTGTCCCCTGGGAAGCAGCAGGTGATGGCTTGAGTAGTTGGCTCCCTGCAACCCCCATGGGAGACCTGGCTTAAGCTCCCTGCTCCTGACTTCAGTGTCCTGGCCCCAGGCTATTGTGGTTATTTGGGAAGTGAACCCATAAACGGGCACACTCTCTTTCTCTCTCAAATAAAAAAACATTATTTGTTTGAAAGGAAGAGTTACAGAGAGGCAGAGGCAGAGAGAGGTCTTCCATCTGTGGGTTCACTCCTCAACTGGCCACAGCGGCTGGAGCTGCGCTGATCCGAAGCTGGGAGCCAGGAGCTTCTTCCAGGTCTTCCACGCAGGTGCAGTGGCACAAGAACTTGGGCCATCCTCTACTGCTTTCCCAGGCCGCAGCAGAGAGCTGGATCGCAAGTGCAGCTGGGACATGAACCGGTGCCCGTATGGGATGCCAGCACTACAGGTGGCAGCTTTACCTGCCACACCGCAGCGCCAGCCCCTCAAATTAAATTTTTAAAAAACAATTTTTAAAAGCAAAATTGATGCTAATCCACTAAAATCAGATTTTTAAAGAAACTATTTGTGCTTAGCAATTTATTTGTAAAGGGAAATTTTACAAACTAGTAAATATCTCATTACTGACTCTAACAATTACAGTTTCTGTGAACATTTTCCTAGATTTGCATGAAAATCTCCTTAGACATTTTGATTCCTATACTCAGCAGTTGTTTCTGTTTGAACACACTGCATTTACCTGTGGTCGATAAGTATGTCTAGTAAGCAATAATTTATAGGAAAATGTTCAGTCGCTTTTCAGGTGCTACTGGCTGTTTTCCCAGGACCTCTGTGTTTGTTAGGGTAATGCCCCAAATCAATATTTTACAGTCGTGTTGTATTTAGAACTGCTTATTTGAGTTTGTGTGTGCTGGAATATTGTGGGTTTTGATCTGTAAGGGGCATGTTCAATCAACTAATTGGTAATTTTCTTTGTAGGTTCCCAGCAGGAACCCAAACATGTATAATAAAAGGACAGCTGACCCAGCTCGTCCTGAACTTGCTGGCTTGTTGGTGAAAAACAAGACTCTTTTAGCTGAGGTACGTGGATTATCTGAAAATGAAACCCTGTTGGGGGGGGGGGGACCGGCACTGTGGCATAGCAGGTATAGCTGCCGCCTGTGGTGGGGACATTTCATATGGGCACCGGTTCAAGTCCCAGCTGCTCCACTTCCAATCCAGCTCTCTGCTGTGGCCTGGGAAAGCAGTGGAAGATGGCCCAAGTCCTTGGGCCCCTGCGCCCACATGGGAGACTGGGAAGAAGCTCCTGGCTCCTGGCTTCAGATCAGTGCAGCTCTGGCCATTGTGGCCATCTGGGGAGTGAACCAGCGGATGGAACACCTCTCTCTCTCTCTCTTTCTCCCTCTCCTTCTCTCTCTGTGTAACTCTGACTTTCAAATAAATAAATACATCTTGAAAAACAAAAACAGACAAACCAACCCTGTGGGAAGCGTTATCCTCTGTGAAAGCAGGGAAAGAACCCATGTGAGGGATCTGAGTAGTAACTCGGTGTTGCTTTTCTTCCTTGCAATATTGAACTCTCATCACCGGGGGGCACTCATTTGATTCAGAGCTGTCTTTCTCTGAAAATAGCACACAGCCAAGTATTTTTGAGAGGATTGCTAAGTGCTGGCAGGTACGAATGTTGCTTTTGGATGCCCATGATCAAGATCTATGCAATAACAATCACCAGTTACAAGTGTTACACATTTTTAATGGAAAGGGTAAATCCTGGGGCTGCGGTCGTGGTGCAGTGGGTTAAGTGGCTGCCTGTGATGCCGGTATCCCATACGAGCGTCAGTTCAAATCCCGGCTGCTCCACTTCCAGTGCAGCTCCCTGCTAATGTGCCCAGGAAAGCAGTGGAAGATGGCCCCAAGTGCTTGGGGTCCTGCCACCCTGATGGGAGACACGGATGAGCTCCAGGTTCCTGGCTTTGGCCTGGCCCAGCTCTGGCTGTTGTGATCATTTGGGAAGTGAGCCAGTAGATGAAAGAGAGTGCTCTCTCCCTCTCTGTAACTCTGCCTTCCAAATAAATAAATGCATCTTTAAAGAAGAAAGGGTAAGTTCCTGTTTTCATTACACTACCAAGTGGTAAATATCCACTAGTCCTATTTAATACTCAATGAAACGTCTGAGCGGCATCAGTAGAAAAGAGAAAGAACCACCTTTGTAGAACATTCTTTGCCTTTTATTCTTGTGATGGAGACTAGAAAGAGCCTGCAGAGCTCCTTTAGAAAATCCTCATTGCAGAAGACGGTCTAGCAGGGAACCGTGGGTGGAAGCTGCAGGCCGTGGTCGTTGTCCGGGGAGCTCTGTGACAGTGATGTCTGCATTGCCGCTGGGGTGATGCTCAGAATGCTCCCGGTCAAGACAAACCTGCAGCAGGGCCGCTTGCTCCTCCTGCTCGACTTGCAGTTGGTGGTGCTGCAGCCCTTACCTGTTGCCTCCCAGGGTTGCGTTAGCAGGAAGCTAATCATAGGAGCAGGCCAAGACTCAGACGCAGGCATCCCAAGCAGTGGCTTACCTGCTACGCCAAATGTCCACCTGGAGCGTAAATTTAAGTGGAGCTTATAAGTCTTCTGAGACCTTTGAGAGCTTTGTGGCACCAATTCTGAAACTTGTAGCAATTTTATTATGGGTAGAATTATTCCCTACAGTATAACTTAGTATTAACAACTAAGAAATTTAGGATTTCTAATTCAGATTTGAATTAGATGAAGGTTTTATCTGTGTATGATTTATTTTAAAAAAAACTTTTGAACAAAGTTGTCAAGAAAGAAAGTATCTTGTTTAAAGAAGATAGGTAAGCCGGCGCCGCGGCTCACTAGGCTAATCCTCCACCTTGCGGCTCCGGCACACCAGGTTCTAGTCCCCGTCGGGGCGCCGGATTCTGTCCCGGTTGCCCCTCTTCCAGGCCAGCTCTCTGCTGTGGCCAGGGAGTGCAGTGGAGGATGGCCCAAGTGCTTGGGCCCTGCACCCCATGGGAGACCAGGAGAAGTACCTGGCTCCTGGCTCCTGCCATCGGATCAGTGCAGTGCGCCGGCCACAGCAGCTCTTGGAGGGTGAACCAACGGCAAAGGAAGACCTTTCTCTCTGTCTCTCTCTCTTACTGTCCACTCTACCTGTCAAAAAAAAAAAAAAAAAAGATAGGTAAGCTCTTTTCAAGAATTTCAAAGGTTTATTTAAAAAAAAAAAGATTTATTTACTTATTTGAAAGGCAGGAAGACAGAGAGGGAGAGGAGAAGACAGAGAGATCTTCATCCACTCATTCACACCCCAAGCACCTGCAATGGCCAGGGTTGGGCCAGGCTAAAACCAGGATCCAGGGCCTCCATCTGGGTCTCCCACATGGGTGCAGGGGCCCAAGTGCATGGGCCATCCTCCACTGCCTTTCCAGGCACATTAGCCAGGAGCTGTATAGAAGCTGGAGCAGCTGGGACTCCAACTGGCACTCTGATATCAGATGCTGGCATCGCAGGTAGCAGCTTAACCCACTGCACCACAATTCTGGCCCCTCAAAGTATTCTTTAAAATTGACGCCTTATGTATACATAAGTTGCTTGTTAATTGCAAAATTTTAAAGATTTATTTTATTTATTCAAAAGACAGAGTTACAGAGAGAGAAAGACAGAAAGAAAGAGAGAGAGAGAGAGAAATCTTCCATCCACTGCTTCACTCCCCAAATGGCCACAATGGCCAGGGCTGGGCCAGACCAAAGCCAAGATCCTGGAATAACTTTTGGGTCTCCCACATGGGTGCAGGGGCCCAAGTACTCAGCCCATCTTCCGATGTTTTCTCAGGCCATCAGCAGGGAGCTGGATCAGCAGTAGAGCTTCCGGAACTTGAACCAGTGCCCATATGGGATGCCACCATTGCAGGCAGTGGCTTTACCTGATTATGCCACAACTTTGGATCCACACATTTTTAAAATTTAATTGTCAAAGCAGTTATCTAAAAGACAACAGCATCTCATTTTGACCTGGGTTTCAGATACCATATACATTAAGTAGTGTTCCATAGCTCTTATTGGAATGTTATAAATTTTATAAAAATGAGTGACAGTTACTACATGATTTCCCTTTGTTAAAACCTTTTTTAAAAATTAAAAAAGTTTAATGATTTCAACAAAATACCCAAGCTTCAGCATGAGTCATCGTTCCCTTTTCTGATAACCTATTCTTTAATTCCATAGAAACACAGTTGTCTTGATAGGGCATTTTTCTCTTCACTGAATGCATTTTAACATTTTTGTTGTAATTAACTTCCTTTCTTTGTGGGCTATATAAAAATAATTATCATGTATTTTTGGCCAATAATGGAGAAACAGGTGCAAGAGAGCTATATTTGGGCAAAGCCAGATATAGAAGGGACAGAGGAAACTGCTCAGTTGGTGGTGGTGTTGCTGTCTAGCTTAGGCAATCCGACACGGAGCTAAAGCTCTTGCATGGTGCAAGGTGGGCAGCAGTGTTAAAGTAACTTGAGGGGCCGGCGCTGTGGTGTAGCAAGTAAAGCCACTGCCTGCAGTGCCAGCATCCCATGTGGGCGCCAGTTCAAGTCCCGGCAGCTCCACTTCTGACCCCGCTCTCTCTTATGGCCTGGGAAAGCAGTAGAAGGTGGCCCAAGTCCTTGGGCCCCTGCACCCACATGGGAGACCCGGAAGAAGCTCCTGGCTCCTGGCTTCAGGTCAGTGCAGCTCCGGCTGTTGCAGCCAATTGGGGAGTGAACCAGAGGATAGAAGACCTCTCTCTCTCTCTCTCTCTGCCTCTCCTCTCTCTGTGTAACTCTGACTTTCAAATAAATAAATAAATCATAAAAAAAAGAAAGTAACTTGAAAACCCAGTTGCTGACTCATAGGAGACACAACACAGCCAGTGGGTTAAATTTCAGATAACTGTAATGTGTCACCCCAGGGACTTGTTTCATTTTGCAGGTGAGCTGTTTCTCTTGCCATTTTGTGATAAAAAGGCAAATAGTAGAAACTCGAGGCAGCAAACTCTCGTGGGAGCAGATGGAAGCAATACATCTTTTTTCACCTAAAAAAAATGTCAGAACCAATTACTTTTTTTATTTAAAAATGTGTTTATTTGAAAGGCAGAGTGACAGAGACAGGGTGATCAAGAGAGAGAGAGAGAGAGAGGAGAGAGAGAGAGAGAGAGAGAATGTTTCATCTGCTGGTTCACTCCTCCAAATGGCTTCAATGGCCAGGCCTGAGCCAGACTGAAGCCAGGAGCATGAACTCCTTGGGGATCTGCCATGTCCATGTTAAGGGCCCACGTTTTTGGATCATCTTCTCGTGGCTGCCCAGGCACAAAGCAGGGTGGAATGTGGGATGCTGGCATGGCAAGTGATGGCTCGACCTGCTGGGCCACAATGCTAGTCCCCGTTTTTTTGTTTTGTTTTGTTTTGTTTTAAGTGAAAGTTTTACTTAGATAATCATAGAATCACTTGGACTGATTAAAAAAAAAAATCAGGGGGCTGGCGCTGTGACATAGCAGGTAGAGTCACCATCTGCAGTGCTGGCATCCCATATGGGCTCCGGTTCTAGTCCCAGCTGCTCCACTTCTGATCCAGCCCTCTGCTATGGCCTGGGTAAGCAGTAGAGGATGGCCCAAGTGCTTGGGCCCCTGCACTCACATGGGAGACCCTGAAGAAGCTCCTGGCTCCTGGCTTCAGCCATTGTGGCTTTCTGGGGAGTGAACCAGCAGATGGAAGACCTCCCCTCCTCCCCGACTCTGCCTATCTGTATGTAACTGTGCCTTTCAAATAAATAAATCTTCTTTAAAAATCATAATAGAACAACCCTTTATCCACTTTGTCCAGTTCCTTCCGATGGTAACGTTTTGCAAAACTCTAATATAATGTAACAGCCTGGATACTCTTACTCAGATTTTTCCAAGCGTTCTTGCACTCATTTGTGGTTAGGGTGTACATCAGTCAAGATACTCCACAGTGCCAACAAGGATCCTTCACGTTATCCTTCTATACCCACACCTCCTTCCTTCTTACCCCAAGCTCTGGCAACCACTAATCTTTCCTCCAAAATGTCGCTATTTCAAAAATATTTCCAACTCACAATCTAAACACAGAGTTGCCATGACTCAGCAGTTCTGCTCCTAGGTAGATAATCAAGAGAACTGAAAACATACTCACATAAAAACTTCTCCCTGAATCCTCATGGTATCATTATGCAGAAAGCTCAAAAGTGGGTGCGACCCAAACATTCACGAACTGATGAGATGTTAAACAAATGTGGCATTTTTATGCAGTAGAACATCATTCAGCATAAAAAGGAATTAGGTACCCATACATGGTACAACATAGGTAGGTCTCGATGGGGCTGGCATTGTAGCACAGCCGGTTAACCGCTGCCTGAGACACTGGCACCCCAAATGGGTGCTGGTTCACGTCCCAGCTGCTCCACTTCTGATCCAGCTCTCTGCTAATGCGCCTGGGAGAGCAGCAGAGGATGGACCAAGTGCCTGGGCCCCTGACACTCGTGTGGGAGACCTGGATGAGGCTCCTGGCTTCAGCCTCACTCAGCCCTGGCTGTTGCAGCCATTTGGGGAGCGAACAAGCAGATGGAAGATCTCTCTCTCTCTCTCTCTCTCTCTCTCTCTCCCTCCCTTCCACCCTCCCACCCTCCCTCCCTCCCTCTTTGAAACTCTACCTTTTGAATACATAAATAAATCTTAAACAAAAAGACTTCATCATCTGCTTAAAAAATGCTAGCTGAAGAAGAGACTATATATGGGGATACTACAAATTTTTAAAGGAAAAAAGATAAATTTATTTTGGTGCACAAATTTTGACATCTATATATAGTTTTTTCCTTTTTTCCCTACAGATGTATATATTCATTTGAAAGTCAGAGTTACAACGACAGAGAGGGAGACACACACACACAGAGAGAGAGAGAGAGAGAGAGAGAGAGAGAGAGAGAGAATCTGCTGGTTCACTCCCTCAGATAATTGTGAAGGCCAGGGCTGAGCTAGGCTGGAGCCAGGAGCCAGGAGCTTCTTCTGGGTCTCCCACATGGATGCAGGGCACAAACACTTGTGCCATCCTCTGCTGCTTTTTGAAGGCCATCAGCAAGGAGCTAGACTGGAAGTAGAGCAGAGAGGACACAAACTGGCACCCATATGGGATGCCAGGGTAGCAGGCAGCGGCTTTACCTGCCACACCAAAAAGCTGGGCCGTATACATTTTTCATAGTAAGCATTTTTCAAGAACTTTGTGAAAACCCCGAATATGCATGAATTTTAATTTTTTTTGTAGCAAGATAAACCTTTTAATTCCATTTTCCACCCACATTTTGAAATATGTATCCTATGGTTTCATTTGTATTAAATGTCCAGAATAAACATATCAACAGAGATAGAAAGTAGATTAATAATTGCCAAGTACTGGTAGGAGAAGGATATGGGGAGGTATATAACCACTAGTGAGTATGAGTTTTGGGGGATGATGAAAATGATGTGCAATTAGATTACAGTCATGGTTATGTGAATATATTAAAAACTACTGGGGGAAGGCCTGCAGTTAAGATTCCACTTGGAGGGCTGCCATCATGGTATAGCAGATGAAGCTGCTGCCTGCATCGCCAGCATCCCATATGGGAGCCAGTTTGAGTCCCAGCTGCTCCACTTCCAATCCAGCTCCCTGCCAATGCACCTGGGAAAGCAGTGGAGGATGGCCCAAGTGCTTGGGCCCCTGCAGCCACATGGGAGACCCAAAGGAAACTCTTGGCTGCTCCATTGCTGGCATTTGGGGAGTGAACCAGCAGATGGAAGATCTCCCTCTCCCTCTCCCTCTCCCTCCCCGACTCCCTCTCCCTCTCCCTCTCCCTCTCCCCTCCCTCCTCCCCATCCCCCTCCCCCCCCAACTCTGCCTTTCAAATAAATAAAATGAATCTTAAAAAAAAAAAAAAAAAGACCACTTGGAATGCCTCATCCCATGTTGGAGTGCCTGGGTTTGGGTTGGGGCCCCGGCTCTGCTGGTGACTGCAGCTCCCTGGCAGGCAGCAGGTGGTCACTCAGATACTTGCATCTTTATCATTCACGTGTGAGACCCTGACTCATCACCCGGCTCCTGCTTTGACCTGGCCCAGCCCCAGTTATTGCAAGCACTGGTTCGCTCAGCAGTGCTGCCACTTGCAACGTGGACAATCCCATATCAGAGTTTAAGTCCCAGCTGCTCCACTTCCAATGCAGCTCCCTGCTAATGCACTTGGGAAGGCAGCAGACGATGGCCCAAGCACCTGGACTCCTGCCACCCCAGACGGAGACCCACATAGAGTGCTAGGATCTTGGCTTTGGCCTGGCCCAGCCCTTGCTGTTGCAGCCATTTGGGGAGCAAACCAGCAGATGGAAAATATTTTTTTCTCTCTGTCTCTCCCTCTGTCTCTGTCACTCTGCCTTTCAAATAAATGAATATTTTTTAAAATATTTACATTTGTTATGGTCATTTAAAGAAAAAAATACCCCCACAATATTGGATTTTTCACATCCAGTTTAGCATTATTCCTAACATCAGCAAAATACTTCCTAGAAATATTTACCTAGAAAGATTTTATCTAGATGTAGATATTTTAAATGTCACTTTTACATATGATATGCATGCAAATTAACCAACATTCCTTAAATGTTGTAGTGCCACTTCTGGTATATCTTCATAAATGTCAATTACTGAAAATAAGTTATCACATTGACTTCTTTATTTTAATTTGTTTGATTGCCATCCGGCCTCAAATATTTTTTAAAGATTGATTTATTTATTTGAAAGGCAGAGATACAGAGGCAGAGAGAGAGAGAGAGAGAGAGAGGTCTTCCATCCACTGGTTCACTCCCCAATTGGCTGCAATGGCCAGAGCTGTGTCAATCCAAAGCCAGGAGCCAGGAGCTTCTTTCACATCCCCCACGTGGGTGCAGGGACCCAAGGACATTCCATGTGAGATGCCTGCACCGCAGGCCGGGGCTTTTAACCCACTGCGCCCAGCACCGGCCCCTTTCGCTTTGCCTTTATGACATGATCTGTGCCCTCTACCCGCCAGCTTAGTTGCTGTTGCAGATAACTAGGGAAATATGTGGAATCCCTTTTTTAAAAAAGTTATTTTATGTGTTTGAAAGAGAGAGGGAGAGATTGAAAGACCGTCCATCCACCGATTGATTGCCCCAGATGGATGCCATGGCTGTGGTTAGGCCAGGCCAGGAGCCCAGAACTCCATCTGGGTCTCCCACACGAATGACAGGGACTCAAGTACCTGGGCCATCCTCCACTGTCTTCCCGGGTATGTTCCCAGGGAGCTGGATCAGAAGTAGAGCAGAGGTCTCTTGCTCTCTCTCTCCTGATCCCTCTCTCTTACTCTCTTGCCCTCCCCCTCATCCCCCAGCCTGTTGGACTTCCCCCACCCAATAATAAACCTTTCCCTTAAAAAAAAAAAAAGTGGAACAGAAAGACTCTGAAATGGGGTGCCAGTGTCGCAGACAGGGGCTCAAACCACTGCACCACAGTGCCGGCCCCATTGTGTGGCATACTTTCCGATGACAACTCCCACACCCTGCATCCTGCTGCATACCTGTAGACTTTTCCAGACGCTATCCTAGACCCTTGACATATGTTGTCTTTAATCTTCACAACCGCCATGATAGGGAGGGAAAATATTTAACTAATTGCCTGTGGCTAGCATCTCCCTGGTCTCACTGAATTCCGAGTACTTTCTTGTTCTGTAAACTCTCTTCACTCACTGGAATGTGTTTTCACAGCAATGAAATTTTGAAAAAGACATGGCAGTATGTTTTGAGAGAGAACAGATAAGCCTTGATTCATTGTTATAATTTCACAAAACGTTTTAGATGTGGGGAAAATCCATCTTAGATACGAAGATACTTCAAAAAGCTCATGGAAAATGGAATTAAAAGAATAATTTTTGGTGCAAAAATATTTTGGAATCTACGCTTATAAGAAGTCTTCCAAAGGTTCAGGGAAAACACGTAGTATGAAAAAAATAGATTTCAGATTTTTTTGCACCAAAATAAACTTTAATTCCCCTTTCCATGAATTTTTGAAGTTTGGTCATCCATACTGGACTACAAATTTAGTTTAAAAGTGCTAGGTCTAGGCCGGTGCCGCGGCTCACTAGGCTAATCCTCCACCTGCGGTGCCGGCACCCTGGGTTCTAATCCTGGTCGAGGCGCCGGATTCTGTCCCAGTTACCCCTCTTCCAGTCCAGCTCTCTGCTGTGGCCTAGGAGTGCAGTGGAGGATGGCCCAAGTGCTTGGGCCCTGCACCTGCATGGGAGATCAGGAGGAAGCACCTGGCTCCTGGCTTCGGATCAGCGCGGTGTGCTGATCGCAGCAGCCATTGGAGGGTGAACCAACGGAAAAGGAAGACCTTTCTGTCTCTCTCTCTCACTGTCCACTCTGCCTGTCAAAAAATAAAAATTAAAAAAAAGTGCTAGGTCTTCAGACTCATACAGTCTCTGCAACCAAGAAATAGAGTGTCTCTAAACAATGCAATTTTTCTCCATAACAAAATGTTCCTGAATGATTTTGGTTATGACACCAGTAATCTCAGGGCCAGCATCGTGGTGCAGCAGGTTGAGCCGTTGCCTGTGACGACAGCATGCCATATCAGAGCACCAGTTGGCGTCCTGGCTGCTTCCCCTCCGATCCAGTATCCTGCTGACGCATCTTGGGAAGGCAGCAGATGCTGGCCAACGTGGGTCCCTGCTACCCACGTGGGAGACCTGGATGGAGTTTCTGGCTCCTGGCTTTGGCCTGGAATAGGCCTGGCGGGTTCACTCCCCAGCTGGCCACAACAGCCAGAGCTCAGCTGATCTGAAGCCAGGAGCCAGGAGCTCCCACATGGGTGCAGAGGCCCAGGCACTTGGACCATCTTCTACTGCTTTCTCAGGCCATAGCAGAGAGCTGGATCAGAAGTGGAGCAGCCGGGACTAGAACCAGCGCCCATATGGGATGCTGGCGCTGCAGGCCGGGGCTTTAACCTGCTGTGCCACAGCGCCACCCCAAGCAGGGAGCCTTTACATGCAGCCCAGAGCAGATAAGCCTCTTCCCTGAGCTGCACAGCCCCTCCGGCCCTTCCAGTCCTCTTCGGTCTCTTCCTCCTGCAGCCTTCGCTCGTCTTTTGTGTTGTTCCCTCCCACAGGCCACCACTCCTGCTTCTCTTCATAGCTTTAGGAAACTTTATTTTCCTCAAGATATATGCATAGACTTCAAAAAGTTCATGGAAAGTGGAATTTAAAAAATAAGCCTATTTTGGCACAAGAAATGTACTGTCCGTGCATAACTTTATTTTTTATTTTTTGACAGGCAGAGTGGACAGTGAGAGAGAGAGACAGAGAGAGAAAGGTCTTCCTTTGCCGTTGGTTCACCCTCCAATGGCCGCCGCTGCAGCCGGCGCACCGCGCTGATCCGATGGCAGGAGCCAGGAGCCAGGTGCTTTTCCTGGTCTCCCATGGGGTGCAGGGCCCAAGCACCTGGGCCATCCTCCACTGCACTCCCTGGCCACAGCAGAGAGCTGGCCTGGAAGAGGGGCAACCGGGACAGAATCCGGCACCCCGACCGGGACTAGAACCCGGTGTGCCGGCGCCGCAAGGTGGAGGATTAGCCTAGTGAGCCGCGGCGCCGGCCTCTAGAATGTTTTTCAACGGAGCATACCCTCAGGAGTAGATTTGAAAGGCTTCCTTGTATTGTATCATAATGAACAGCTTACCTAGCAGTAATGACTTCTTTTCATGAAGTTTTTTGGTACCCACATTGTAAATGATTTTAAGTAACTTTCTCTGTCTCACTAGCTAAGGAATCTTCAAAACAAACTCTTCGTGAAAGAAACTTCATTGCGGGAGATGCAGAGCGAGCTGGAGAGTTACAGAGAACACAACGCGCAGCAGACGTTCCAGATAATGTCCCTGAAGGAGGACATCAAGGACCTGCAGGAACTCATTGCCTCTCTATCCAGAATTAAGTCTTTGAAGAACACCAATATTCAGAGCCTTGAGAGAGGCAACTGGGACCTGACTGAACGCATTATAGGACTGGAAAACTCTCTAAGGTGGGCGATTGTCTGCCTTGCTCTCACACATCTCTTTTCTCAGAAGTTTGCAAGTAATACTTCAGCTCTAATGGGTCACAGAGTTTATTTTTTAAAGATTTATTTATTTATTTGAAAGAGTCACACACAGAGAGAGAAGGAGAGGCAGAGAGAGAGAGAGAGAGAGAGAGAGTCTTCCATCCGCTGGTTCACTCCCCAGTTGGCCACATCTGCCAGAGCTGTGCCGATCCAAAGCCAGGAGCCAGGAGCTTCTTTTGGGTCTCCCACACAGGTTCAGGAACCCAAGCACTTGGGCCATCTTCCACTGCTTTCCCAGGCCATAGCAGAGAGCTGGATTGGAAGTGGAGCAGCCAGGTCTCGAACCGGCGTCCATATGGGATGCTGGCACTGCAGGCGGCAGCCAGCAATTTCTCTCTCATGGTTCTGAAATCCAGAAGTCTAGGCACCAGCTGATCTGCTTCTGGTGAGGGCCCATCTCCTGCTTCATAGCTGTCGCTTTTCTTGATTCATATAATTGTATTTTAAAGGCTACAGACAGAGACATAGAGATAGAGATAGAGAGAGAGAGAGAGAGAGAGAGAGAGAGAAATCTGCTGGTCCAGTCCCCAGATAGCTGAAACAGCCAGGGCTGGGCCAGGCCGAAGGCAGGAGGGAACTCCATCAGGGTCTCCCACGTGAATGACAGGGCCCAGGCACTGGGGTCATCTTCTGCTGCCTTCCCAGGCACATTAGCAGGCAGCTGGATGGAAAGCAGAGCAGCTGTGTTTTGTTTGTTTTTAAGATTTATTTATTTGAAAGAATTACACAGAGAGAGAAGGAGAGACAGAGAGAGGTAGAGAGAGAGAGAGGTCTTTCATCCACTGGTTCACTCCCCAATTGGCTGCAACGGCCAGAGCTGTGTCAATCCTAAGCCAGGAGCCAGGAGCTTCTTCTGGGTCTCCCATGCAGGTGCAGGGACCCAAGCACTTGGTCCATCTTTTGCTTTCTCAGGCCGGATCAGAAGTGGAGCAGCCAGGACTCGAACTGGCACCTATATGGGAGGCCAGCACTGCAGGTGGTGGCTTTACCTGCTACGCCACAGTGCCAGCCCCGCAGCTGGGTTTTGAATTGGAGCTTCAATACCATCCCTTCTTTAATTTTTTTTTTGTCTTTTTTTTTTTTTTGAAAGTCAGAGTTACAGGGTGGGGAGGATGGGGGTCTTCCATCCGCTGGTTCACTCCCCAATTGGCTGCAACAGCCGGAGCTGCGCCAATCTGAAGCCAGGAGCCAGGAGCTTCCTCCTGGCCTCCCATGCAGGTACGGGGGCCCAAGGACTCAGGCCATCCTCCACTGCCTTCCCAGGCCATAGCAGAGAGCTGGATCAGAAGTGGAGCAGCCGGGTCTCGAACCGGCGCCCAAATGGGATGCCGGCACTGCAGGCCAGGGCGTCATCCCACTGCGCCACAGTGCCGGCCCCTCTTTAATTTATTTTAACAAAGAATGTTTTATAGTTTTCAGTGTACATATCTTACATTTCTTTTGTTAAACATATTTCTAAGTATTTTGTTCTTATTTATGCATTATGGATCAAAGTATTTCCTCAATTCCATTTTGAATTGTTCATTTTTAGGGAGTAGAAATATTTCTCTTCCTTATAGCTCTGTCAACTTTTCCTTTAGATATTTTGAAGCCATTTGCATTCTGATATCTTTCCTTTGAATTACTGCTTTTCTTATTATAAAGCACTCTTCTTTATCTTCTATACTTCTTGCTATAGTCTACTTTGACTTCCACAATATAGCTACACCAGGTCTCCTTTGGTTCATGTTTGCATGGTATATCTTCTTAAATTTTTAACTCACATCTTTGTGTTCTCACACTTAAAGTGTGTCTCCTGGAAATGCTTGGCATAGTATTTTTTTTTAAATCTAAGCTGATACTCCCATGTTTCAGTGGAATCTTTGTGTCGTTCCTCTCTAAGTAACTAGTGAAAGTGTTGAAGTCTGTCATAGTGTTATTTATTGCTTTCCCCATCTGTCTTCAGTTTATTTATTAATCCTTTAGCACTCCATGCTGAATTAATAAAATTCTTTTTTTTAAGAATTATTTTATTTATTTGAAAGACAGAGTTACAGAGAGAGGTAGAGCCAGAGAGAGATCTTCCATCCACTGGTTCACTCCCCAGATGGCCACAATGGCCAGAGCAGATCTGATCCAGAGCCAGGAGCCAGGAGCTTCTTCCGGGTCTGCCACGCGGGTGCAGGGGCGGAAGAGAGAGAGAGAGAGAGAGAGAGAGAGAGAGAGAGGTGTCTTCCATCTGCTGGTTCACTCCCCAGATAGTGGCAACAGCTGGAGCTACACCCATCCAAAGCAAGGAGCCAGGAGCTTATTCCAGGTCTCCCATGTAGGTGCAGGGGTGCAAGGACTTGGCCAATCTTCCACTGCTTTCCCAGGCCACAGCAGAGAGCTGGATCGGAAGTGGAGCAGCTGGGACTAGAACCGGCGCCCATATGGGATGCCAGCATGGCAGGCTGGGCCTTAACCCACTGTGCCACAGTGCCAACCCCAGTGAAGTTCTTATTTCATTTTTCTCCTGTATTAACTTTTTAAGGTCTTTTCAATTATCATTTAATTTTTGTCCTTGATTTTGTGATTACAAAATGCATATTGGGGGCCAGAGCTGTGGCTCTCTCTTTCTCTCCCTCTCTCTCTCTGTAACTCTGCCTTTAAAAAAAAAAAGATTTATTTTATTTATTTGAAAGACAGAGTTACAGAAAGAGGTAGAGACAGAGAGAGAGGTCTTCCATTCACTGGTTTACTCCCCAGATGGCCGAAACAGCCAGAGCTGAGCCAATCTGAAGCCAGGAGCCAGGAGCTTCTTCCGGGTCTCCCATGCGGGTACGGGGGCCCAAGCACTTGGGCCATCCTCCACTGCCTTCCCAGGCCACAGCAGAGAGCTGGACTGGAATAGGAGCAGCCGGGACTCGAACCAGTGCCCACATGGGATGCCGGCGCTTTAGGTCAGGGCTTTAACCCGCCGCACCACAGCGCCAGCCCCAAGTCTGCCTTTCAAATAAATAAATAAATCTAAAAACTGTGCAGTGGGTTTACTGCATTCCAGTTTAGCATTGTAAAAAAAAGATTTATTTTATTTATTTGAAAGGCAGAGTTACAGAGAGAGACAAGGGAGACAGAGAGAGAAATCTTCCATCCACTGTTTTACTCCCCAAATGGCCACAACAACCAGGGCTGAGCCAGGCCAAAGATAGGAGCCAGGAGCTTTTTCCAGGTCTCCCATGGGGATGCAGGGGCCGACATACTTGGGCCACCCTCTGCTGCTTTCCCAGGTGCATTAGCAGGGAGCTGGATTGGAAGTGGAGCAGCCGGGACCTGAACCGGTGCCCATATGGTATGCCAGCACTTCAGGCTGTGGTTTAACTCTCTGTGCCAAGCGCTAGCCCCAGATTAACATTTTTATGTTATCTCCCGTGTAAAAAACTTATGACAGTTTAATTCCATTTACCTATCTCTTGCACTTGTAATATTGTTATAGTTTACTTTTCCATACATTATGAATTCTAAGATATATTATCATTATTTTATTGATTACCAAATTGTAATTTCTCCTTGTCCACTAATCCTCTGCATACTGTCTTACAGCTCTCTGCAGCCACCAGAGAATTTCTTTCACATTGAAAATTTTCTGGTGTGTTTTTTACAATACAATTATTTTTAAAAGACTTTTTAAAAATTTGAGAGAGGAGCTGGCACTGTGGTGTATCGGGTAAAGCTGTCACCTGCAGTGCCGGCATCCCATATGGGCGCCGGTTAGAGTTCTGGATGGTCCACTTCCAATCCAGCTCTCTGCTATGGCCTGGGAAAGCAGTAGAAGATGGCCCAAGTCCTTGGGCTCCTGCACCCCCGTGGGAGACCTAGAAGAAGCTCCTGGATCCTGACTTCGGACCAGCGTAGCTCCGGCTGTTGCAGTCATCTAGGGAGTGAACCAGTAAATGGAAGATCTCTCTCTCTCTTTCTCTCTCTCTGCCTCTGCCTCTCTGTAACTCTGACTTTCAAATAAATAAATAAATAAATATTTTTTAAAAATTTAATAGGCAGAGTTACACAGAGAAGGAGAGACGAGAGAGAGAGAGAGAGAGAGGGAAAGAGAGATCAATTTTCTATCTGATAGTTCACTTCCCAAATGGCAGCTGGGGCAGACTGAAGCCAGGAAACAGGAGCCTCTTCTGGGCCTCCCATGCAGGTGCAGGGGCCCAAGGACTTGGGCCATCTTCTATTGCTCTCCCACGCCATCAGCAGGGAGCTGGGTCAGAGTGGAGCAGCCAGGACATAAACTGGTGCTCATATGGGATGTCAGTGTCCCAAGTGGCAGCTTCACCCACTGTGCTTTAATTCTGACCGAAGTACAATTCTTCTGACAATGTATTTTTCCATATTTTCCCCCCTTCTGTGACCACGTTTACTTTCACAGTAATTTCACAGTATTTTTCCTTTCAGCACTTCAAGTTGTCATTCACTTATTTTCTGATTGTTATGGTTTTTGTTGAAAAGTAAGCCATCAGTCTTAAAGTTATAAAGTTGAAGTGGTGTATGTTTTTTCTCCAGCTGTTTTTTTAAAATATTTTTATTTATTTATTTGACAGGCAGAGTTACAGGCAGTGAGAGAGAGAGAGAGAGAGACAGAGAGAAAGGTCTTCCTTTGGTTGGCTCACTCCCCAAGTGACCACAACAGCTGGAGCGGCGCCGATCCGAAGCCAGGAGCCAGGTGCCTCCTCCTGGTTTCCCATGCGGAAAATCTCCTCCATGCAGAAAACCTGCTCCACGGTTTCCCATGGAGGCCATCCTCCACTGCCCTCCCAGGGCACAGCAGAGAGCTGGACTGGAAGAGGAGCAACTACAACTAGAACCAGCGCCCATACGGGATGCCAGCACCGCAGGTGGAGGATTAACCTCATGCGCCACAGCGCTGGCCCCTCTAGCTGTTTTTAATGGTTAGCAATTGGACAATGATATGTCTTGGCATGGCTTACTTTGCAATTTATCCTGCTTGGGATTTGCAGTATTTATGGAATCTGTCAATTGATCTTTTTCATCAGACTTGGAACCTTTTGAAATTTTACTTTCAAGTACTGTTTCTGTCCCATTCTACCTACTCTTATCCTCAGAATACAGTTATGGGTGTGTTAAATGTGTTCCAGATGTCTCTATTATGATTTTTTGAATTGAAAAATTCCTCTTTAAATCATTTGTATAATTTCTTTTGACCTGACTTAAATTCACTAATTCCATTAGATATAATTCTTAGACGGAAGATGACATAAAAAAGATAGAATTTGGGGCTGGGTTTATGGCACAATGGGTTAATAAGCCACAGCTTACAATGCCAGCATCCCATATGAGCACTGGTTGGAGTCCCAGCTACTCTGCTCCTATGCAACTCCCTGCTAATGTGCCTGGGAAGGGATCCCCCGAGTAGTTGGACCCCTGCCACCCACGCGGGAGACCAGGATGGAGTCCCAGGCTCCTGGCGTTGGCCTGGCCCAGCCTTTGTTGTTGCAGCCATTTTGGGGGTGAGCTGGTAGATGGAGGATCTCTCTCTCTCTCTCTGTATCTCTGCCTTTCAAACAAATCAACAAATCTTTAGGAAAAAAGAGTGTGTCCTGAAACTTTACAGTAGAAAATATTGCCAACATTTATCTATTGGTAATCAAAACAAGAATCAAATAATTAGCTACTTCTATCTCATCTGTTTATGTATCTGATGATTAAACAAGTTTTTACATATGATTTTCTCTCTTACTGTACCATTGTCAGTGTACTTCCAAGAAGCTCATGTAAAACTGGGATTAAAAGATAAGTTTGGTAGATGTTTGGTCTACCAGTTAAGATGCCACTTGGGACACCAGTATCCCACGTCGCAAGGCCTGGTTCCAGCACCAGCTCCACTCCTAACTCCAGTTTCCTGCTAATACAGACCCTGGGAGGCACTGGTGATGCCTCAGGACATCTGAGTCCCTAACACCCACATGGGAAACCTGGGCCGAGTTCCCGGATCCCAGTTTCAGCTCAGGCAAAGCTGTTGTGAGCATTTGGGGAGTGAACCAGCAGATGGGAGATACCTGTTTCTGCCTCTTTCTCTTTGTCTCTATCTCTGCTTTTCTAAAAAACAAAGGGGGGGGGGTCTTTTTGGTGCAAAAAAATGAAATCCATGCATAGTTTTTATGTAATACACATTTCCCTGAACTTTGTGGAAACATTCTCATATTTCTAATTCCTTTCTCCTCATCAATCCCAACTAAAGATCTCATTTGGATCTTGTTGAATTAGGAGTACTTGTAGCCAAGTGGAACTTCCGGACATCACAGTATTACATAACCAAATTCCACTTTGAAAATGGAAGGTTTCAAACTTGACCTCTAGGGGCCAGAGCTGTGGCTTAGAGGCTAAGGCCATCACCTGCAGTGCTGGCATCCCATATGGACGCTGGTTCGAGTCCTGGCTGCTCCACTTCCGATCCCGCTCCCTGCTAATGGCCTGGGAAAGCAGAGGAAGATGACCCAAGTGCTTGGGCCCCTGACACCCATGTGGGAGACCTTGAAGAAGCTCCTGGCTCCTGGCTTCGGATAGGTGCAGCTCCGGCTGTTGCAGCCATTTGGGGAGTGAACCAGTGGGTAGACAACCTCTCTCTCTCTGCCTCTGCCTTTCTGTAAATCTGCCTTCTAAATAAATAAATAAACCTTTAAAAAAAAATTGAGCTCTGCCACGGAAACCACTACTGGACTTCACACGGGATTTTTTTCCTCTCTGCATCTGACTCAACCTAGATATACACTCATCACCGCCAACTCTTTTCACAAAGATACATTTTAATTTGATACAGCTGTTTAATATTTTTTAAATAGGGAATGTCCCTTTTTTCTTATTTTCAAATTAGATTTGAAAATTGGTTGGGTTGGGGGCCGGTGCTGTGGCGCAGCGGGTTAAAGCCCTGGCCTGCAGTGGCAGCCCATATGGGCGCCAGTTCAAGTCCTGGCTGCTCCACTTCCAATCCAGCTCTCTGCTATGGCCTAGGAAAGCAGTAGAAGTCCTTGGGCCCCTGCACCCACGTGGGAGACCCAGTAGGAGCGTCTGGCTCCTGGCTCCTGGCTTCAGATCAGCGCAGCTCTGGCCATTGTGGCCATCTAGGGAGTGAACCAGCAGATGGAACACCTCTCTCTCTCTCTCTCTGTAACTCTTTCTTTCAAATAAATAAAATAAATCTTTAAGAAAAAAAGAAAATTGGCTGGGCTGGTTTCATGATATTCTTCCCTACTGATGTCTCACACAGGGTCCATCTGGTTGAAAGAGAAAAAGCAGAGCGAAAAGCTGACCTCTTGGAGAAAAAGTTATCCGATGCTGGCAGATTCACCCCCTATCTGAATACGAAAGGACAAGAAGATTCCTTGGATATTTTCGCAGTGAAGGTGAGAACAAATTTTGATTAATATCTAAAGCAATGGGATTTTTATGACCTTGTGTTACTCCAGGAGATAATTGTAAATGTTCGATGGTTTGCTGGTTCTTTTCTTTTTTTTTTTTTTTTAAGAATTATTTTTATTTATTTGAAAGAGTTACAGAGGGAGGTAGAGCCAGAGAGAGAGAAAGAGAGAGAGAGAGGTCTTTCATTCTGCTGGTTCACTCCCCAAGTGACCACAATGACCAGAGCTTGAACTGATCCGAAGCCAGGAGCCGGGAGCTTCCTCTGGGTCTCCCATGCGGGTACCAGGGCCCAAGGAGTTGAATCATCTTCTACTGCTTTCCCAGGACACAGCAGAGAGATGGATCGGAAGAGGAGCAGCCGGGTCTCGAACCGGCACCCATATGGGATGCTGGCATTTCAGGCCAGGGCATTAACCCGCTGTGTCACAGGGCCGGCCCCTGGACACCTTTCTTTTTTTAAAGATTTATTTATTGGGACTGGTGCTGTGGCACAGTGGGTTAATGCCCTGGCCTGAAGCGCCGGCACCCAATATGGGCACCGGTTCGAGACCCGGCTGCTCCTCTTCCGATCCAGCTCTCTGCTATGGCCTGGGAAAACAGTGGAAGATGGCCCAAGTCCTTGGGCCCCTGCACCCATGTGAGAGACCCGGAGGAGGCTGCTAGCTCCTGGCTTCGGATTGGCGCAGCTCTGGCCATTGCGGCCAATTGGGGAGTGAACCAGCAGATGGAAGGCCTCTCACTCTTAGCTTCTCCTTCTCTCTCTGTGTAACTCTGACTTTCAAATAAACAAATCTTTAAAAAAAATATTTATTTGAAGGTCAGAGTTACAGAGAGAGAGGGAGAGGCACAGATCTTGCATCCACTGATTCACTCTCCAAATGGCCACAACCACCAGGGCTGGGCCATGCAGAAGCCAGGAGCCAGGAGCTTCATCTTGGTCTCCCATATGGGTAACAGGGGTCCAGGTATTTGGGCCATCCTCCACGGCTTTCCCAGGCCATTAGCAGGGAGCTAGATCAGAAGTAGAGCAACCAGGACTCGAACTGGAACCCATGTGGGATGCTAGTGTCGCAGGTGGTGGCTTTACCACTTATGTCAAAATGCCTGCCCCAGCCACATTTTTGATGTATGGAGAGAAAGTACAAGACAAGTCTGATGGTCCCTGTGATGTTAAAAAAATGGTTACAGCGAGAGGAGCTGTGACGGAATTGGGAGGAAAGGTGGTGGTGGTCAGACAATGAAATCTTCCCGATGTGGATTAATTCCTGCTGCTGACAAAATCTGGGTTTGTGGATGTGTGGGGACAGAGACCCAGGAACCACAAAACGAAATCGTTTGATGAGTGGTCTACACTGGCCGCTGGAATCCAGGATAATGGTATGAGTTGGGTTTAGAAGAAGGACGAGAGGTGGTCTCAGTAGGGGGTGACTCGTGGTATGAGCAGAGGCTGTTACAGAAGTCTGGCAGAAGGAGATCAATCAGACCATTGTCAAGGAAGTGGTGCGAGTTACCGTGAAACCTTTCTTTTTTTTTTTTTTTTTTTTGACAGGCAGAGTGGACAGTGAGAGAGAGAGACAGAGAGAAAGGTCTTCCTTTGCCGTTGGTTCACCCTCCAATGGCCGCTGCGGCCGGCGCACCACGCTGATCCGATGGCAGGAGCCAGGTGCTTCTCCTGGTCTCCCATGGGGTGCAGGGCCCAAGCACTTGGGCCATCCTCCACTGCACTCCCTGGCCACAGCAGAGAGCTGGCCTGGAAGAGGGGCAACCGGGACAGAATCCGGGGCCCTGACCGGGACTAGAACCCGGTGTGCCGGCGCCGCTAGGTGGAGGATTAGCCTAGTGAGCCGCGGCGCCGGCCGTGAAACCTTTCAAACCTCACTGCTCATTATGTAATCTTGGTGCACAGTAAGGTCCTCGGTGGCCTGATTCACGTGAGGCAGCCATCAAACACTTCTGCGGGGCAGCATTTGGCCCATGGGTTGAGGTGCTGTGTCCCACATCAGAGCGCCTGGGTTGGAGTCCCAACTCTGGCTCCTGACTCAGCTCCCTGCTGAAGCAGACCTGGGAGGCATCGATGATGGCTCTAGAAGTTGGATTCCTGCCATCCATGTGGGAGACCTGGGTTGAGTTCTAGGCTCCTGGCTTCAGCCTGGCCAAGTCCTGGCCCTTTGTGAGCATTCTGGGGACTGAACCAGTGATTGGGAGCTCTGTTGTCTCTCTGTCTGTAAAATCAATAGATCGGGGTGGCACTGTGGTGTAGTAGGATAGTCCTCCGCCTGCGGTGCCCGTGTTCCATGTGGGCGCTGGTTCGGGTCCTGGCTGCTCCACCTCTGATCTGGCTCGTGCTGGTGTACCTGGGAAAGCAGCGGAACATGTTCCAAGTGCTTGGCCATCTGCACCCACATGGGAGACCCGAGGTAGACTCCTGGCTCCTGCCTTTGGATAGATCCAGCTCTGGCCGTTGCAGCCATTTGGGGAGTGAACCAGCAGATGGAAGACCTCTCTCTCTCTCTCTCTCTGTCTCTCTCTCTCTAACTCTGAGTCTCAAATAAATAAATACATCTTCAGAAAAAAAAATAAAATCATTTTTAAAAATATTAGACTTCTTTACCCAAAATTTAGCAACTACTTTCAAAGTAACTTAAGTGAATCCCAACCTTTCTTTGCCTCTCCCAAGTAATTCACAATAACAGTCTCATTTTTTTTCTTCTCTCACATCTTTGAAAAATTCTGCCAGAATCAGATCCTATGCATCTCTGAGCTTTTCTACCCCATCCTTTTATGCTGCCTGTTTTATGCAAACGCACCATTATTGCCACGATTCCAGCTGTCCTACTTCTCAGTTCCACGTGACAGAAAGCTCTGAACCTGGACTTGCTTACTCAGCTCCCGGGGCTGCGGGTGCAGGAAGGTGGGAGGAAGGCTGTGGAGGATTCTCCTGTGGGAAGATGTGACTTTTTCCTGTCGAGTTTACAGGGGAGCCGGATGATTACAGGAACACAGAGGAAAGGCCCGGGCAAAGAAATGAGACTTCTCTTTTTTTTATCAGCAGAATTGTCATGATTACATTAGATTCCAGAGCATAATTGCATCTTCATGGGAATAAACATTTTCCTGTTAACTTTTCACTTAATGATCTTAGCATTCGTCAGTAGCACTTACCTGAATCATTTCTTTCTTTTTTTCTAAATTTATTTTGATTTATTTGAAAGGCAGAGTTACAGAGGAAGGGAGGGAGAGAGAGAGAGCTTCCATCTGCTGGTTCACTCCCAAATTACATCAATGGCTGGGCTGTGCCAGGCTGAAGACAGAAGCCCAGAGCTGCTTCTGGGTCTCCCACATGGGTGCAGGGGCCCAAGCACTTGGGCCATCTTCCACTGCTTTCCCAGGTGCATTGGCAGGGAGCTGGATCTGAAGTGGAGCAGCCGGGTCTTGAACCGGCTCTCATACGGGATGCCAACACTGCAGGCAGTGGCTTAACCCACTGAGCCACAGCGCCAGCCCTGAATCATTTATTTCATTAGGAGTTGCAAAATGCTGATTTCTAAATTTCTCTCATTCCTTCTACATGTATTCTCTGTGAGGAATTACCCGTTACCCGCTGGGGCCGTGTTGTTAGCTGCTTCTCTCAGCTGAATTTCCTATGTTCCCAAAGCAGTTTCTCCAGACCACTGTTTCAGTTCCTCTTGCTGTTCTAGTCAGTTCTATTGAATATGCCCCAGTCTCTGTTGTCACTGCAATTCTTTCTATTGTGGCATGTTTACATTTCAAAAGATACGTTACACTTGACACGGAAATTGTAACCTCTGGGTTGGTATTTGTAGGACAAGGGTGAAGCTCTCCTGGCCAAGAACTTTGAGAGGGACATCTTCTACTCTGAAGGACCAAAAGACGGGCAGAAAATCTGGGAAAAATGCCAACAAGATTTGATCCACAAAGAAAAGCAAACACCCGAGCTAGACAGACGTCCGTATCCGTGTGCCTGGGGCGCCGACGCGGGGCAGTTCCAGTACCAGCAGCTGCTGAGCCAGCTGGCCACTCTGCTGAGTGACAGCGTCGGCCCCATAGCAGCCACAGAGGACGCGGTGAAGGAGCGGATACAGGAGATGGGCGCCAACGCGCAGTCCTGGAAATCCGTAAGTGCATCGACAGATCGAGGATTCCAGTCTTTTAACCTGTAGGTGTTGATACTGTCCAACTTGTAGGATCTGTGGCTCTGAGTCGTCATTTTACTATTTTATTATATTACTATAGTCGAAGGAGAGAAGAGGTCGCTCAGTATGACGCATGCCTGTTAGGAGCACAGAGCCCAGGCTGAACCCCAGACTGCCTCTGGCCAGCTGTGTGTACTTCAGCATGATACTTACCCTCTCTGGGCCTAATTTTCATTTGTAGAATGAGGTGGTTCCCATCTCACGGGATTGTGATGGCCAGGATGAAATGGGTTAACACATGATAAATGCTTAGTATGGTTCTAAGCTCAACAAATATTGACTAAAAATAATGGTATGGTGGAAGACAGTGTTTGCATGCTGAGCCAATCAGTCTCAGCACAAGCTTCATTTACTGGGGGAAGCTATCATACTACTGATGCAGCAGGCTTAAGTGGATCCATCCCTTTGTCTGAGTCCAAATCATTTTAGCAAAAGTTCATGACTCCTCATCCTAAAAGTCAAATGATGGGGCCAGCGTTATGCTGCAGCTGCTGCCTGCAGTGCCGGCATCCCATATAGGTGCCAGTTCAAGTCCCAGCTGCTCCACTTCCGATCCAGCTCTCTGCTGTGGCCTGGGAAAGCAGTGGAAGATGGCCCAAGTGCTTGGCCCCTGCACCCACATGGGAAACTCAGACGAAGCTCTTGGCTCCTGGCTTTGGATCGTCCCAGCTCTGGCTGTTTTGGCTATTTGGGGAGTGAACCAGCAGTTGGAAAACCTCTTTCTCTCTCTCTGCCTCTGCCTCTCTGTAATGCCACCTTTCAAATAAATAAATAAATCTTTTTTTTTTTAAAGTCAAATGTGAGAAATTGCTCACATTCCATGTGTTAGTGAAACCTGCTACTATTAAGTCTGTTTGAGTTCCGATGTTTTAATACTGTGCTCTCTTAAAATTCATTGCACAACTTTATTTTCAGAACTAACTATAATGTCTTATTTTTATATATATAAACTTTTACTTTATTTTTTCAACCAACTCTTAGGAGAGTATTCAAAAAAGTTTGTGGAAAAATGAAATTAAGATACATTTATTTGGGTATAAACATTTTTAAAAAAATCTATGTATATTTGTATATGTTTTCTTTCTTTCTATTATTCATTTTTTAAAAAAAATTTGCGAGGCAGAGGGAGATTGAGAGAGAGAGAAAGAGAGAGAGAGGGAGGAGAATGCCAACAATAGCCAGGTTGTACCTGGGGATGAAACTGGGAGCCGGGAATGCAATCTTGTCTCCGACATGGATGCTAGAAATGCAATAATTTGAGCCATCGCTGCTGGTTTCAGGGTTTGCCTTAGCAGGAGAGTCAGAGAGTCAGGATAGAGCTGAGTACTGAACCCAGTAGGCTCATATGCATATAGGAGTCAACTGCTAGGATAAAGTCCTGCCCTTATAATGTGCTTTTTTTTTTTTTAATTTGACAGGTAGAGTTATAGACAGTGAGAGAGAGAGAGAGACAGGGAGAAAGGTCTTCCTTCCATTGGTTCACTCCCCAAATGGCCTCAATGGTCAGAGCTATGCCGGAGTTGTGCCGATCCAATGGCAGGAGCCAGGTGCTTCTCCTGGTCTCCCATGCGGGTGCAGGGACCCAAGCACCTGGGCCATCCTCCACTGCCTTCCCAGGCCACAGCAGAGAGCTGGACTGGAAGAGGAGCAACACAGGACTAGAACCCAGTGCCCATATGGGATGCCAGCGCCACAGGCGGAGGATTAACCAAGTGAGCCACAGCACCGGCTAATGTGCATTTTTTTTAAAATGAACTTTTGGAAGGTTCCCCCCATCGTGTCAAATTTTCCTAAAAGGCCTTCCCAATTCTCTGCCTAGTAACTTGATGTCACCACAGTGTCCATATACGTAAAACCTGCGCGAACTTGATGTCACCACAGTGTCCATATACGTAAAACCTGCGCGCGAGCGTTTGAAACGACGTAGAAAGCACAGACCCTCAGGAGTCTTGTGCTATGTTTCCTTGCAGAGAACGGAAGACCTGCAGCAGGAGATCCAGTGGCTCACGAAGCAACTGGTGCAGCTGCACCCTCTCGGTGAAGACGCGGCTCAAGAACCATCCCCCAGTGAGGAGAATTACTGGGACCAAAAAAGACCCTTGAGACGCCTGGAAGGAAAAATTGACATCAATGACTTTTTCCAACGGAAATTGGATTTGGACAGGAAGAAAGTAAGCGTTTCCTGAAGTGCAGGCATTTCAGTGAAACACTGTATTTTATTAGTAACTTTAACACTGTTTAACATTTAAAGATGTTAATACTATTTACACGTTTTTTCCCCAAACACAGAACACTTTATTATTCTAGCAATATGTAAAACAAATGTGACTTTAAATGTTCATAACCCCATTATGCATCGTGATTGGCAGTGTCATTCAGCTCACTCAATTCTTGAAACTTACTGACCTTTTTTCATAAAACAGGATCAAAACATATTGCACTTCTCTTAATAATGGAAAAAGGAGGAAACTTTGCAATGAACTTTTTTTTTTTTTTTTTTTTTGACAGGCAGAGTGGACAGTGAGAGAGAGAGACAGAGAGAAAGGTCTTCCTTTGCCGTTGGTTCACCCTCCAATGGCCGCCGCGGCTGGCGCACTGCGGCCGGCACACCACGCTGATCCGAAGGCAGGAGCCAGGTGCTTCTCCTGGTCTCCCATGGGGTGCAGGGCCCAAGCACCTGGGCCATCCTCCACTGCACTCCCTGGCCACAGCAGAGAGCTGGCCTGGAAGAGGGGCAACCGGGACAGAATCTGGCGCCCCAACCGGGACTAGAACCCGGTGTGCCGGCACCGCAAGGCAGAGGATTAGCCTCGTGAGCCGCGGCGACGGCTGCAATGAACTCTTAAAGCTTCCGATGTTACAAAAAGCTTCTTCCATACCTCTACTCCTCTGTTGTGCATATATGTAACGCTTTAAAGATTCATCTATTTGTTTATTTGAAAGTTAGGGTGAGAGAGAGAGTCTTCCATCTGCTGGTTCCCTTCCCAGGAAGGGATGGGCGTACTGACGTCAGAGCCGGGAGCTCCATCTGGTCTCCGACGTGGGCGGCAGGGGCCCAGACACTCAGGCCGTCTTTCGTTGCCTTGTCCGGCACATTAGCAGGAGGCTCGGCTCTGCTGCAGGCTGCTGGCTTACCTGCTGCGCCGCATCAGCCCCGACAGAAATCTTAGTGCACTTTTAGAAGAGGCCTAGCAGGAAAGGCTGGCCAAGGAATGCTCCCTAACGTGGGGTTTCCGGCACGGTGACAGCTGCACTGATGGGTAGTAGTGACGCCTTTGGTGGTATCCCCCACTAATTACTCCACGGACCCTTAGTTTCTCTACCACCTGTTTGCCTGTGTCTGCAGCGGAGAATGCAATCCTAAAAGCGGGGTGGAAATATGTAGGTTGCAAGGTAATTTATTTTCCCTTGAATTACCTGTCAATCCCAAGCCTGTGCTCCGCGGTTTTTGTAACGGCTGTGGGTCACTCGCTCACTGACCATCCACTCACCCAGGCTTTCAGCCGTTCCCTCACCCAGTGCGCAGTGAGAACCCAGGCTCTGGAAATTTCTTGCACTCAGTGAAGTGAGGGTAGCAATGCACTCCACAAAAGAAGGGGCCATCAAAGGAGGTACGTTTCTCTAACGGGAGGAGAGAACTTCCACCTTACTATGGCCTTGTCCAAATACTGACGGAGTTTGTGGATTCAAAAGGCTCCCATAGCCTAGACAGCTCATGGCAAGAGCCTTGGGTGGTCACTGATGTCATACATGAGAGTGTTAATTAACAACAGGAGTCACTGTGCACTAACACCCCATGCAGGACCTCTGTCCTCAGTAGTTGTATTATGAGATTTTTTTTTTTAATTATTATTTGTTTTAAAGACAGAGTTAGAGAAGTAGAGACAGAGAGAGATCCGCTGGTTCACTCTCCAGATGGCTGCAAAGGCCAGAGCTGTACCAATCCAAAGCCAGGAGCCAGGAGCTTCTTCCAGGTCTCCTACGCAGGTGCAGGGGCCCAAGGACTTGGGACATCTTCTACTGCTTTCCCAGGCTACAGCAGAGAGCTGAATCAGAAGAGGAGCAGCCGGGACTAGACCTGGTGCCCATATAGGATGCCAGCACTGCAGCCCAGGGCATTAACCTGCTGTGCCACAGCGCTGGCCCCCACTTAGTCTTAATATTTGAGAGTCCTTCAGATAGTTTGTGAGTGGGGTGGGTGTCGTGGCACAGCTGATTAAACTGCTGCTTGCTACACTAGCATCCTGTATTGGAGTGCAGGTTCAAGTCTACCCAGCTGCTGCTTCTGATCCAGCTTCCTGTTGATGCACCGGTGAAACCAGTGGGGGATGGCCCAGGCACTTGAGTCCCTGCCACCCATGTAGGAGACTGGGATGGAGTTACAGGTTCCTGGCTCCTCAGCCTAGCCAAGCCCTGGCTGTTGTCTTTAGGGAGTGAACCAGCAGATAGAAGACCTCCCCCACCCCCCGGCCTTTCAAACAAATAAATCTTTATTTTTTTATTTTTTTATTTTTTTATTTTGACAGGCAGAGTGCACAGTGAGAGACAGAGACAGAGAGAAAGGTCTTCCTTTAAAAAAGATTGTGGAAAATGGAATTAAAAGACAAGTTAATTTTGGTACCAAAAATTTGAAACACATGCATGGTTTTTGCATAACACATTTTCCACAAACTGTTTTCAAGACCCTTCATATATATCGTATCTTATTAAAAGTACACTCCACTTTCTCATTTCCTTTTAAGTTAACATACTTTTTCATCTTTTTTAAAAGATTTATTTATTTATTTGAAAGTGAGAGTTACAGAGAGAGGGAGATACAGAGAGAGAGAGAGAGAGAGAGAGACAGAGAGAAATCTTCCACCTACTGGTTCACTCCCCAGATGGCCACAATGGTCAGGATTGGGCCAATGCCAGGAACCACAAACTTCATCCAGGTCTACCATGTGGATAGAAGGGGCCCAAGCACTTGGGTCATCTTCTGCTGCTTTTCCTAGATCATTAGCAGGGAACTGGATTGGAATTGGTGCCCTTATGGGATGTTGGTGTCATAGGCAGCAGCTTTACCTGCTATGCCCCAATGCCAGCCCCTGTCTGTTTTAAATTATAAAAGTGGGGGGGGGGGTCAGCGCTATGGCGTAGTGGGTAAAGCCACCAAGTGCAGTGTCAGCATCCCTTATGGCTGCCGGTTCAAGACGTGGCTGCTCCACTTCCGATTCAGCTCTCTGCTGTGGCCTGAGAAAGCTGTGGAAGATGGCCCAGGTCCTTCGGCCCCTGCACCTGTGTGGGAGATGCGGAAGTAGCTACTGGCTCCTGGCTTTGGATCGGCGCAGTTCTGGCCATTGTGGCCAACTGGGGAGTGAACCAGTGGATGGAAGATCTCTCTGTGTGTCTCTCTTTCTCTCTATATATAACTTTTTCAAATAAAAAAATTAATTAAAAAAAATTATAAAAAGGGCCGGCACTGTGGTGTAATAGATAAAAGCTACCACCTACACCGCCCACATCCCACATGGGTGCCGGTTTGAGTCCTGGCTGCTTCACTTCTGATCCAGCTCCCTGCTAATGCACCAAGTACTTGGTTCCCTGCATGCATGTGGGTGACCCAGAGGAAGCTCTTGGCTCCTGGCTTCTGATTGGCCCAGCTCCAGTCATTGTGACCATTTGGGGAACGAACCAACAGATGGAAGGTCTCTCTCTCTTTGTCTCTCTCTCTCTAACCTGCCTTTCAAATAAATAAAATAAATCTTTAAAAAATTATAAAAGTACTATGGTTATTAAATAGTTTTCTGCAACTAGCTTCTTTTTTTTTAAGATTTACTTATTTATTTGAAAGGCAGAGTTACAGAGATGCACAGGTAGAGCGCGAGAGAGATCTTTCATCCAATGGTTCACTCTCCAGATGACTACAATGGCTGGAGCTGCGCTGATCCTAAGTCAGGAGCCAGGAGCTTCTTCCAGGTCTCCAATGTGGGTGCAGGGGCCCAAGGACTTGAGCCATCTTCTACTGCTTTCCCAGGCCACAGCAGAGAGCTGGATCAGAAGTGGAGCAGCCGGGACTAGAACTGGCATCCATATGGGATGGTGGCACTGCAGGCAGTGGCTTTACCTGCTACACCACAGCGCCTGTCCCTACAGTAGCTTCTTTTTTTTTTTTTTTTTTTTTTTTGAGAGGCAGAGTGGACAGTGAGAGAGAGAGACAGAGAGAAAGGTCTTCCTTTGCCGTTGGATCACCCTCCAATGGCCGCCGCTGCAGCCGGCACACCGCGCTGATCCGATGGCAGGAGCCAGGATCCAGGTGCTTTTTCCTGGTCTCCCATGGGGTGCAGGGCCCAAGCACCTGGGCCATCCTCCACTGCACTCCCTGGCCACAGCAGAGAGCTGGTCTGGAAGAGGGGCAACCGGGACAGAATCCGGCGCCCCGACCGGGACTAGAACCCGGTGTGCCGGCGCTGCAAGGTGGAGGATTAGCCTAGTGAGCCGCGGCGCCCTCCCACTACAGTAGCTTCTTAGCCATTAGGCCAAACACCTGCTCCTCCAGGGTTGTGGAAAGTGCTTCTTGTTCCATAATATGTTGCTTGATTTATTTCTTTTAATACATTAAAACATTTGTCATAACATTTTAAATAATTGTTTTCTCATAATAAAATTTTTTTTGTTCTTACTGACATTTAGCTTTTTTTTTTTATCTTTTATTTAATGAATATAAATTTCCAAAGTACGACTCATGGGTTACAATGGCTTCCCCCCCCATACCGTCCCTCCCACCCACAACCCTCCCCTTTCCCACTCCCTCTCCCCTTCCATTCACATCAAGATTCATTTTTGATTATCTTAATATACAGAAGATCAGCTTAGTATACCTTAAGTAAGGATTTCAACAGTTTGCTCCCACACAGAAACATAAAGTGAAAAATAATAGATGATTTTTTTTAAATGATGATGAAATCAGATCAGACCTATTGTCATGTTTAATCCCAGTGAGAGTCAAGTTGGGAGTTGATAGTTTCTTTTTTTTTTTACAGAAGATCAGTTTAGTGTACATTAAGTAAAGATTTCAATCGTAGGCCGGCGCCGCGGCTCACTAGGCTAATCCTCCGCCTAGCGGCGCCGGCACACCGGGTTCTAGTCCCGGTCGGGGCGCCGGATTCTGTCCCGGTTGCCCCTCTTCCAGGCCAGCCCTCTGCTGTGGCCAGGGAGTGCAGTGGAGGATGGCCCAGGTGCTTGGGCCCTGCACCCCATGGGAGACCAGGAAAAGCACCTGGTTCCTGGCTCCTGCCATCGGATCAGCGCGGTGCGCCGGCCGCAGCGCGCAGGCCGCGGCGGCCATTGGAGGGTGAACCAACGGCAAAGGAAGACCTTTCTCTCTGTCTCTCTCTCTCACTGTCCACTCTGCCTGTCAAAAAAAAAAAAAAAAAAAAAAAAAAAAAGATTTCAATCGTTTGCACCCCCATAGAAACACAAAGTGAAATATACTGTTTGAGTACTCGTTATAGCATTAAGCCTCAGTGTACAGCACATTAAGGACAGAGATCCTACATGAGGAGTAAGTGCACAGTGACTCCTGTTGTTGACTTTACAAATTCTCATAATAAAATTAATCCATGTGAATTAGTGAAATTTATGAAGTACAGAATAGGAGAACCAAGTTAAAAACACCAGTGATCCCACCACTTGCAGATAACCAGTGTTAAAATATAGGTGTAGAGGGGCTAGTGCTGTGGCCTAGAAGGCTAGGCCTGCAGCACGGCATCCAAGATGGTTACTGGTTCGAGTCCCAGCTGCTCCACTTATTTTTTTTTTTGTTAAGATTTATTTATTTATTTGAAAGTCAGAGTTATACAGAAAGAGAGAGAGATCTTCCATCCGATGGTTCACTCCCCAGTTGGCTGCAATGGCCAGAGCTGCACCCATCCGAAGCCAGGAGCCAGGAGCTTCTTCCGGGTCTCCAATGCGGGTGCAGGGGCCCAAGGACTTGGGCCATCTTCCACTGCTTTCCCAGGCCACAGCAGAGAGCTGGATCAGAAGTGGAGCAGCCAGGACTCGAACCAGTGCCCACATGGGATGCCAGCGCTTCAGGCCAGGGCATTAACCCACTGCGCCACAGCGCCGGCCCCAGGCCCTGCTCCACTTCTAATTTAGCTCCCTGCTAATACACCTGGGAAAGCAGTTGAAGGTGATCCAAGTGTTTGGGCTCCTGTGCCCATGTGGCAGACCCAGATGAAGCTCCTGGTTTCTGGCTTCAGACTGGATCAGCCCTGGCCATTGCAGCCATTTGGGGAGTGAACCAGTGGATGGAAGACCTCTCTCTCTCTCTCCCTCTCTCTCTGTAATTCTTTCTTTCAAATAAAATAAATAACTCTTTAAAAATATATAGGTATATATACACTTACGTGTGTGTATTCCAGTAATTACTTTAATAATGCAAATCTATGGTGAAAGACTTTTCCTCATGGAGATTTTGTGAAATCTGCAATTTATAAGTCTTACGTGGATGTGGTATTATGCCAGTGTAGAACACACTTCTTGAAGCACAAGACTTTATTCCATTACTGTTGATCCCTACACAGGAAAACCCCATGGGTAAGAATTCCCAGAGAGATGAGCATGGCAAGAAGTTCCGACAGCTAGAGGAGGACTACAAACAGCAAATGCTGTTGACGATTCGGCAGAGTTTGCAGATTGCTACGACCCAAAAATTGGAGGAGAAAATTCAGAAACTTCAGAAACAGCTCAGCGATTTGAAATTGTCAAATAAAAATATGAAAACCCAGCTGACGAGAGTAAATGCCCTTAAAGTGAGTAAGGGCAGTGAGGCTTTCAAAAATTCACCAGAGCTGTGCTCTATTCCTGTTTTAGTTGCGTGTCTCTTATTGGACCTTAAAAAATTAATATTGAATGTATTTTACATATATGCAAAATAATACGCGTTAAAGTATGCATAATTATAAAATTGGATGCTGTGAATCCACTACCTATTTTGGAAAAAAAGAATATTGCCAAGCCTTGTGTCACCTTCCCTCTTTCACCAAGGGAGCTGATATCCTAAGTGTTACGATTGCAAATTTCTTGCTTTTTCAACTTTTGAAAAATTTATTGATATGAAGGGTAGAGACATGGAGAAAGAGAGAGACAGAGATTTCCCATCGTTTGGTTCACTCCTCCAATGCCTGCAACAGTTGAGGCTGGGCCAGGCCAAACCCGGGAGCCATAACTCAACCCAGGCCTTGCACTTGGTGGCGAGGACCAAGTTCTCCAGCTGCCTCCAGCAGTCATGTGTTGCCTCCCAAAGCAAATATTGGAGGAGGCTGGAGAGTGGCGCTGGCGCTGGACCCGGGCACTGTGGTATGGGACGTGGGTTGCATCTTCACTGCTGTACTGTAGTCTCTTGTTGGGGTTAATACCTTAGTCCTTTTTTTAATTTTTTTTCACCTGTCTTTAGATCTTCTCCATGTCTAACTTCATTTATATTATTTCAAATGTAAATTATGGGCCAGCGCCGCGGCTCACTAGGCTAATCCTCCGCCTTGCGGCGCCAGCATATAGGTTCTAGTCCCGGTCGGGGCGCCAGATTCTGTCCCAGTTGCCCCTCTTCCAGGCCAGCTCTCTGCTGTGGCCTGGGAGTGCAGTGGAGGATGGCCCAGGTCCTTGGGCCCTGCACCCCATGGGAGACCAGGAGAAGCACCTGGCTCCTGGCTTCGGATCAGTGCGGTGCGCCGGCCGCAGCGCGCCGGCCGTGGGGGCCATTGGAGGGTGAACCAAAAGCAAAAGGAAGACCTTTCTCTCTCTCTCTCTCACTGTCCACTCTGCCTGTCAAAAAAAAAAAAAAAAAAAAAAAAAAGTAAATTATGCTTTAAGCCAAACAAATGTGCTATCTATGCCAGTTAATTAGCAATAAACTCTGCAATCTTACTACACAGCCAATTATTTTTCTTTTCCACCTTTGAGTAATGTAGGCTATGAGTCCTTTCTGGGCATGAAAAATGTGTTAAAGCTTCTTAAATTCCAAGAGCCCAGCTTATAAAAATGCTAAGTAAATGTTGATTATTGAGGAGTATGATGGTGAAGAAGTGGCCTCTTAGAAGTCGTGGTATTTTTTCTTTTCTCTATGTTATATACATACATATGTAAATATATAGACACAGGCGATCACACCTGCCTGCCAATCACCTAATTACAGTCGTCTCTCCCCTTTCCCCTACCTCGTACCCTGTTTCAGGACAAAACAATCGAAAGGCTCCGCCAATCCTTAACAAAAGTTGAAACCACGAAAGGGAAGGCAGTCGGGAAAACAGACAGCGTGAAAACTGCACTAGAGCCTGCGGAGCAAGAAGCAGGAGCGGACACGGAGAGAGCCCGTCCCGTGTCAGACAGTGCCGCTGCCCAGCTCTCCGCAGCAAAGAGCTCCCTGGACGGTGTCTCAGGACGGGAACGAGAGGTTTTCATTCTTATTCCCATATTAAGATGTATTTGGTTGCGCTGCTAAACGCAGACTCCAAGTCACTTAGACAAAAGGGAATTTATTGAGTTCCAGAATCGAAGGCAACTTGAACTACCTAACTCTGGGAGGGCAGCCTTGCACCTGGGCCCCAGGATCAGCACCTGGAACCCTGTCGCTCCCCCTCTTCGTGGAGGAGCAACACAGGACCCTGCGCTGTTCTTTCGTCTGCTCGGCCCTCCCCGGGTTTGCTGCTGGTTCTTCCCGGGTTGGCTACTATCCCTTCCACCTCCGTGGAAGGGCAGTTCCCCCTGGCCGCATTCCCCACTTCCGCAGGGGAGCAGCACACCGCCGGCTGGCTTTCTTCGGGGGCTGCACGGGTTCCCTTAGATGTTCCCCATAGATGTTCCCGGTGCATGCCGTCTCTCTCCTCCTTTATAGTCCTCCTCCGCCAATCCCAACTCGGCTGAGTACGCTGCTCTCCAATCAGGAGCAAGTCCTACAGTTAATTGGTTGAACTGGAGGCAGCTGTGCGGAAGCTGTTTACTTCTCTCCCAGCGCCATATTGTGGGAGAGCAGATGCATAGAATAAGTCCTAATTCGAGCAACTTAGTCTAGTCCGGATTGCTCCCCACAGATCCCCCTTTCTTTTTATTTTTTGGCGTTGATACGCGCCTGTCTTCGGTGTCCCGCAGCACACACTCTGCTGTACTTGCTAGAGTTGCCACAGGCTCTTACAAGTCCTATCAATCAGGAAAACCGAATCCGGGTCCTCTCTTCGCCATTGTGTGGAGGTTTTTAGGCGCTGATGCGTGCCTGTGTTCGCTGTCCTGCAGCGCATGCTCTGCTCTGCTAGAACTGCCTGCAGGTGTTTACAAAACCTATCAGGCAAACCGAATCCAAGCCTTCTCATTGCCTTATTGTGGGGGAGACTTATTAGTGTTGGTTCGTGCCTATCTTCGGTGACCTGCAGCTCATACTCTGGTCGAGCTTTGCTGGCGCTTACCGCCTTAAATCAGGCAGACCGAATTCAAGCCTCCTAATTGGCATGTTGAGGGGAGGCCTTATTTCTCTCTACTTCTCTATCTCCGGGCATTCCTATTTCTCTCACTTTACTTCTAAAACTTCTGTTTCTCTTATCCCCGCAGCTTCCCGGCACCTCGCCCCGCCGGCGGGTTCCCGGCTCTGCGCCGCTTCAGCCCGCGCGCCTCTCTCATCTGTGCAGCTTCCCGGCTTTGCGCGGCTCGGCTTTGCGCGCTCCGCGGTCTCCACGCTTAACCCTTTCGCGTCTGAACCACGGCCTACGCCAGCGTTCCCTATCTATTCACGCCCCGTGCTCTCTCTGCACGCGGCGGCTTCCGCGAGTAACACAGCGTAGCTTGCGTCTCCGCCACTAGGATTCAATCTAAGTTCCCCGGGCTAGCCTGGCGAATTCAACCCAGCGTACGTCTCCGCCCCACGATTTGGCTTCCCGTCCTTTGCTCCCCGGGCTAATCAGACGGATCCCAACCTGGCTTGCGTCTCAGCTTCTGGTTTCAACTTTTTGCCCCCTATTCCCGGGCTAACTTGAGAACCCCAAAGTGGCTTTCGTTTCCGCCTTGGCCTGCCCCCCGCGGCTTCAATTTCCCTAACATTTTTCTCTACCCGGTATGTTTCCCCAAGCTTTCCTCCAACGATATTCCTCCCTCATTTCTCCTGGCCTCTCCCCACAGTCTGCGTCCGAATCTGTTTGTTCTAGCTTTCACTTTCGCTTTCGACCTTAGAGATTTCTCCCAGCTTCCCCCCGTAGTCCGTATCCGAGTCTATGCCTAGGCTTTCAATAGCTTCTTCCGGCACCCTTTTCGTCCGGCTTTTCCCTAGGCTGTTTGCTAGTCTCTCTCTCCGGTAATTTCCCTAGGCTGTTTGCTAGTTTCTCTCTCCGATATTTTCCCAATTCTTCCCGTTTCTTCCCGTTTCTTCCCTCCTAAGTTTGCTATCCGTTCTAGGTTTCCTAATCCGTCCTAAGTTTCCTATCCGAGTCAGGTTTCCTATCCGAGTCACGTTTCTTCCCTCCTAAGTTTTCTATCCGTCCTAGGTTTCCTATCCGAGTCACGGCACCATTATGTCGCTCCCCCTCTTCGTGGAGGAACGACACAGAACCCTGCCTAGGCTTCATATCCGAGTCACGGCACCATTATGTCGCTCCCCCTCTTCGTGGAGGAGCAACACAGGACCCTGCGCTGTTCTTTCGTCTGCTCGGCCCTCCCCGGGTTTGCTGCTGGTTCTTCCCGGGTTGGCTACTATCCCTTCCACCTCCGTGGAAGGGCAGTTCCCCCTGGCCGCATTCCCCACTTCCGCAGGGGAGCAGCACACCGCCGGCTGGCTTTCTTCGGGGGCTGCACGGGTTCCCTTAGATGTTCCCCATAGATGTTCCCGGTGCATGCCGTCTCTCTCCTCCTTTATAGTCCTCCTCCGCCAATCCCAACTCGGCTGAGTACGCTGCTCTCCAATCAGGAGCAAGTCCTACAGTTAATTGGTTGAACTGGAGGCAGCTGTGCGGAAGCTGTTTACTTCTCTCCCAGCGCCATATTGTGGGAGAGCAGATGCATAGAATAAGTCCTAATTCGAGCAACTTAGTCTAGTCCGGATTGCTCCCCACAGAACCCCAAGAAATCTTTCTTGCCGTCCCTTCTTGTCATCTAAGCTGTGCAAGCTGGACTGTTTTCCAGTTGGTTTTCTCCACTGACAACCATGGAGTTTTTAGTCTAGTTTGTGACAGGAGCGATAATCCCAAGAAAGGGTCTTTCTGGAACAGTTTAGGTCAAATGCGTATCCCTGGTAATGCACAGTGGGTAGGGATGGGATACGATGATTTTAGCTTAACCAATGACCAAGAAGGGAGGGTCCTGAGAGAGAAATGGAAGTGCAGAGAAAATGATGCGTGTCAGTTTGGAGGAGACATATGGTGGTGCTTCTAAGCTTACTTAGATTTTCATCATTTTTAAAAAGCATTTATTTTTTTGAAAGGCAGACTTACAGAGTGACAAAGGCAGAGAGAGAGAGAGAGAGAGAGGTCTTCCATCCACTGGTTCACTCCCCAGATGGCTGTAACGCCCAGAGCTGGGCTGATCTGAAGCCATGAGCCAGGAGTTTCCTCTGGGTCTCCCACGTGGGTGCAGGGGCCCAAGCACTTGGGCCTTCTTCTGCTGCTTTCCCAGGCACATTAGGGAGCTGGATCAGAAGTGGAGCAGCTGGGAATTGAACTGGCGTCCGTATAAGATGCTGGTGTTGCAGGTGTTGGCTTAACTCACTGTGCCACAGCACAGGCCCCTCCTGCCTAATTTTAATAATTTTAATGATAACACTTCCCTCAGTCATTAGACATCTTTTTTGTCCATTTCTAGTCTAAATAATTATGTTTCTGATTGAAGAGAAATGTTCTTTCCCATTTCTGCAAATTCTTGTTTAACTTATGTTTAATTTACAGTAGGGTGTTGTATGAAGCATGTTCCCTGTGTGTCACAGCTGTTTGGGGAGAGGGGGAGAGGGAGAGCATTTTTATCATCTGAGCAGTTTGTATGGTACTACCTTTCTTTTTCTTTTTAATTTTATTTGGATATAATTTGCCATTTATCGATTTGTTTTGAAATCCCTTGAATTGCTCTGGTCTCCCAGTGTGTCTCCCTCAGAGCTACCCAGAGGCAGGGTTTACTTACAGGTTTCTCAACTCAATACCGCCCTCTGCTGTTGGCCCAGCGAGTGCAGTTTTTAAAGTTTATTAGATGAGGGGCCGAAGCCATGGCTCACTTGGTTAATCTTCTGCCTGCGGCGCCAGCATCCCATATGGGTGCCGGGTTCTAGTCCTCTTCCAGTCCAGCTCTCTGCTGTGGCCTGGGAAGGCAGTGAAGAATGACCCAGGTGCTTGGGCCCCTGCATCCGCATGGGAGACCAGGAGGAAGCTCCTGGCTCCTGACTTTGGATTGGCGTAGCTCCGGCCGTGGTGGCCATTTGGGGGGTGAACCAATGGAAGGAAGACCTCTCTCTCTGTCTCTCTCTTTCTCACTGTCTGTAACTCTACCTGTCAAATAAATTTTAAATAAAAGTTTGTTAGATGAAGGCTTTTGTTTTAGTGGTGGGAGTTTACAAATGTCTGGTTTTGCAATACTCTCTTGTTCAAGACCTTGGATTTCTTTTTTGTCTTTTCCTTTTTTTCTTTACTTTTAAATTTAATTTGGAAGAATTACAGAGAGAGAGAGAGAGAGAGAGAGAGAGAGAGAGAGGTCTTCCATCTGCTGGCTCACTCCCCCAATGGCTGCAAAGGCCAGGGCTGAGCTAGATCAAATCCAGGAGCCAGGCGCTTCTTCCAGGTCTCCCACATAGGTGCAGGGGCCCAAGCACTTGCATTCCCATATACACATTAGCAGGGAGCTGGATCAAAAGTGGAGCAGCCAGAACTCAAACCTGTGCCCATATGGGATCCTGGCACTGCAGGTAGCGGCTTAACCCACTACACTGCAGCCCGCCAGCCCCTCTTGTTTGCTTTTTTATTTCCCTTTATTACTGAGCCTCCGATGGTCACTCACCGTGCCAGGCACTCCCCTTTCTCCTTAGAAACCCGGCCCTCCATCACTGCCTTCTGTGGTGCCCGAGTTTCCGAGCCCCTTTCTTTCCCCACCAGGTCTTAGATGTATTCTGTTCCCGCATTTATGAACTGCCCTGTATCTGGGTGTAAGATTGTCTGCTTCTACTGCAGAGGAAACCAGCAGCAGTCTCTGACGGATCTGCCTCCTTTCCCCTACTCAGGTGCAAATCCAAGTCTGGATATTCTCTACTTAGGCTCTAGGTGTGATTTACGGTGGTTTTATTTGCCCTCCCTGTTGATCATCATGGGCTTTGGAGGATGGAGGAAGAGATGTATATATTTGGGAGACTGCTATTATATCATACAGCAAATCAGAAGTCCCAAAAGTAGGGGCCAGCATTGTGGTGAAGAGGGTAAAGTCTCTGTGACGCCGGCATCCCATATGTGCGCCGGTTCATGGCCTGGCTGCTCCACGTCTGATCCAGGTCCCTGCTAATGCCCTGGGAATAGCAGCAGGAGATGCCCAAGTGCTTGCACCCTGCCACCCACATGGGAGACCTGGATGAAGCTCCTGGCTTGGGCCTGGCACAGCCCTGGCCATTGCAGCCATCTGGGGAGTGAGCCAGCAGATGGAAGCGCGTTCTCTCTCTCTCTCCCTCTTTGCCTGTAATTCTGACTTTTAAATAAATAACTATTTAAAAAATAAAAAAGAGAATTCCCCCAAGTAATTAACTTATTGATGAAAAATAACAAAGACCAGGGCTGGCGTTGTCGAGTACGGGGTGAAGCTGCTGCCTGCAGCACTGGCCTCCCTTATGTGCGCCCACTGGAGTCTCCACTTCCCATCCAGCTCCCTGCTAATGCACCTGGGAAAGCAGCGGAGGATGGTCCAAGTCCTTGGGCCCCTGCACCCACGTGGGAGACCCGGAAGAAGCTCCTGGCTCCTGGCTTCAGCCTGGCACAGCCCTGGCTATTGCAGCCATTTGGGGAGTGAAGCCAGTAGATGCAAGATCAATGCAAGATCTGTCTCTGTCTCTCTGTGACATTCTGCCTTTCAAATAAATAAAATAAATCTTAAAAAACCCAAAGAACAATAAAAAAATTTAGTTTACAAAAGTGTTAGAAATAAGAAATCTTCATAGGCTACTGAAATTTTAAATAATGAGTTTGTGTGTACGAGACCATTTTTCTAGCTTAAAAATACTGTTTTAATGTAGAATATATTTAATATCATTTTTCAGAACCAACTGGTGACCCAAACTAACAACATATTTTGATTTTTGTGGTGATTCTTTGTAGCTTGTCGACTTCCGAGAAACTATTATGAAGATGTTGGGGTTTAACATGAAAACAGCAAATAAGGAAATCATCAATCAGCTGAAGCTTATTATACAGATTTATGAAATATCTAACGAGCCGAAGACTGCGCCTGACGGGGACTCTGGACAGGAAAAGGAATGAGGAAGTTCTGCCCCCCCCTTCATACCAAGAGGAACTCAGAAGACGTAGGTGACCCTCCAGCCCCTTGAAGATGGCTACTTTATGAATAAAATGCACTGGAAAATTTTCACTTCAATCTCTTCTCTCCTATGATGATTGGCATTTCAACTTTTCTTTGTAATAATCCTTTTTATACATTTGTTTATGGCTTGGTGGGGATTGGTACTTGTAATATGAATGTAATAATTATCTAATTACGTTGAATTCTTTTTTCAAAAGATTTATTTGAGAGGTAGAGTTACAGTTAGAGGGAGAGACAGAGAGAGGTCTTCCATCTGCTGGTTCGCTCCCCAAATGACCACAACAGCCAGAGCTGGGCCAGGCTGAAGCCAGGAGCTTCCTCTGGGTCTCCCACATGGGTGCAGGGCCCCAAGCACTTGGCCCATCTTCTACTGCTTTCCCAGGTGCATTAGCAGGGAGCTGGATTGGAAGTGGAGCAGGCAGGACTCAAACCAGCACCTAAATGGGATGCGGGGCTGAGGGCAGTGACTTCACCCACAACGGCAGCCTCAACAGCCTGTTTCTAGAAGTTTCTTGGATGTTGAATCGCCCTTCAGAATCCAGGGGAAACTACATTCTAGAATTTGAATCCATCTCACGTATGTTAACAACAGAGCATGAAAGTACGAAATATCGGGGGGCAGAAAGATCACTGACGACCTGGCGAGTAGCCAGTAGAATGTTTTACATTTTTCATCTTCCCAGTATTTCAGTGTCTGCCAGTGTTTTCCTCTTTAAGTAATCTAACACATTTCATTTAACTTAGGAAACCGTTCCCCTTCAAGGTGTTTTAGGTTTACTCAAGATGCCCTTGGTGGAAAGATCAGAATCCAGGCAGTCCTGTGGGACGCGAGGCTTACTGTGGTCATTTCAGAGTCTCCTCATGGGATTCCTTTCATCCAGGTTACTCTGGACCTTACAAAAGTAGCACTTTGGAGGAAAATGATTATTTTGCATATTTAATCAAAAGATGAGAAATCACCTTCTGAGTGGCCACAGCCAGGATTCCCAAACTGTGTGCCAAGGCACCCTGGTGAAGTGCAGGAATCTGGGAAGGCCAGGGAATGTTTTCAAAAGGAAACATAGGGGCCGGCACCGTGCCGTAGTGGGCTAAGCCTCTGCCTGCGGCAGCTGCATCCCATATGGGTTCCGGTTTGAGACCCGGCTGCTCCTCTTCCAATCCAGTTCTCTGCTATGGCCTGGGAAAGCAGTGGAAGATGGCCCAAGTCCTTGGGCCCCTGCACCTGTGTGGGAGACCCAGAGGGAGTTCCTGGCTCCTGGCTTCTGATTGGCCCAGTGCTGGCCATTGCAGCCATTTGGAGAGTGAACCAGTAGATGGAAGACCCTTCTGTCTCTGTCTGTAACTCTACCTCTCAAATAAATAAAAATAAAATCTTAAAAAAAAAAAAAAGGGAACAGTGATATGTGACATCTGTCAGGAAAGTACATGAATACTAGCTCTAAATAGCTCATATGTTTTACAGAATTCTTGTTTGAAATGAAGAATTGCAGGCGGGGTGGGGTGTGCTTCCATCTGCTGGTTCACTCTCCAAATGGCAGCAACAGCCAGGGCTGGGCCAGGCTGAAACCAGGAGCTTCTTCCGGGTCTCCCACGCAGGTGCAAGGGCCCCAGTACCTGTGCCATTGTCCACTGCTTTCCCAGGTGCATCAGCAGGGAGCTAAACCGGAAGTTGAGCAGCTGGGACTGGAATAGTGCTCATATGGGATGCCGGTGTCACAGACTGCAGCTTAGCCTGCTGCACCATGACCCGAACCCCCACTTTTTTTAAAGGTTAATTTGAAAGCCAGGGTTACAGAGAGACAGAGAGAGAGAGAGAGAGAGAGAGAGAGAGAGGCAAATAGTTTATAACTTCTGTGCAGAATAAAGACATTGGCTTCATTTTCAAAGCAAGGTATTTAGGTGTGAGTAGAAAATGACTAACAAGTAGCTAGCTTAACAGCTGGGAACAGGCAGCTGTGATGGTCCAACGAGACCTGGATGCAACTAGTGGATGGGAGAGTTCTTTCTCCTATTAATAATAATAATAATAATAATAATGATAGTAAGGGGGGTGGGCGTTAGACACTCAAATCTCAGACTGTCCGGCTACTTTGTGCTTCCAATCTAGCTTCCTGCTAGTGTGCCTGGGAGGCTGATTGATGGGAGTACCTGGGTTCCTGCCGCCCCCCTGGGAGAGGCGGATGGAGACCCTGGCCCTTGTGGCCTTTGGCGAATGAACGGAAGGCAGACCTCTCTCTGCCTAATAACTGAATCTTTGAAAAGTAAATGTTCCTTTAGAAAAACAAGTCCCATTAGGAAATGCGGCCTGCATTTCTGAGTTCTGACCGCGTTTCAGGCGGCCCCAGGTGGGAGGTTCCTGCCGCGGGGGTACAGGAGCTGCAAACGCCTGCCTTCGGTCCGGCCCTCCTCCCTACCCTCCCGGCGCAACCCTTCCCCTACAAGGGTCCCTGCCACAAAAAGGGGCCACAAGTCCCCGCACACCAGGCGCCTTCGCCCGCGGACCGTGCGCGCAGCCAAAGAGAGCCGAGACTCCACCTGCAGCCTCAGTGCTAAACAGGGCGGGAAGTCCGCGCTACTGCGCCGGCGCATCCCTGGGCGCGGCTGCGCATGCGCGACGCCGCGGCCCGCGAAGCGGAAAGGCACTTACGGTAGGGGAGTTGCAGCTGCGCTACCGCAGGCAGGAAAGGGCGAGGAAAACATACAAGAAGCCAGCGATGACTGGCTGGCTGACATGATTGGCTGGTGGGAAGAGCCCGTCCGGAGCGTGCCTCTGAAGGGGGCGGGGACTTTATGCAAACTAAACTGGACCTGACGCGGGAACGCGCCTGGACTTCAGCCAATCAGGGGCTATGGGAGGCGGAGCCCGGAGAAGTCTCGCGGGAGCAGCTTCGCGGGCGCGGGAGGCTTGCGGACGCTTCCGGGCAGTGGAGCCCCGAGGCTGTGAGGGCTGAGGGTGGGAGGCTCTCCTGGCAGAGCCCAGGCTGGCGATGCCCTGCGCTGCAGGTGTGGGGCCTGGGGCGCGTGGGGCGGCCGCCGACTTTCTCAGAAGCCTGCAATCTGGGGCCCGTTCTGAATCGGAGGGTCCGGAGTGGCGCCAGTAACTGGTTGCTCAGCCGAGGCGCAGTTTTAGGCCCCCAGGCCTGGGGGTGGGTGTTGGAGCTGAAGCGCGTCCACGGTGTCGAGTCACCTCGCGTTTGCGGGGGCACGGGATGGCCCCAGGTTAGGCGCGCCCCTTTCCCTCGGCGTCTCTGGGGTCTTGGGCACGCGCGCCGGCCACGGGCCCTACCCTGGAGGTCTGAGGGCGCCGCGTGCTGGGGCGCACGGAGGCAGCTGGAGGCGGGGTGACGTCCGGCGAGTTTGCTTTTCTCTGCTTTGGGACCGGGCTGGCTTCTCCCGGATTACAAGCACCCCAGTAGAGTTCCTCAGATCTCTTGGGACAAGCTGGCTGGGTTCCTTTTATAGGCCGTTTCTCAGGTGGGCAGAGGGACAGCCGTATCATCCATCCACTGGTTCACTTCCCAGACAGCGCAAGCGGCTAAGCCAGGAGCCTGGAACTCCATCCAGGTCTCCCACGTGGGTGGCAGGGGCCCAGGCACTGGGGGCACCTTGCGTTAGCTGGGATCCGGGCCGGAGGTGGGGCAGCCGGGGCTCCCGTGGGGCTCCCGTGGGATGCAGGCGTAGCAGGCGGTGGTTTAACCCGGTGTGCCCCAATTCCTGCCCCATGGAAAACTCATCTTATGGTCTGCTTCGTCTGATACTAACAGCTGGAACATTTCTTTTGGTTGGAGTTTGCACAGTAGTATATTTTTCTCTTGTAAACAGTGGATATATAGTTGTTTTTAGTTTATATAGTTTAAGTTTTTAAGTGTATATTTATGCTTATCTGAAAAGCAGAGTGACAGATCTTCCATGCACTGGTTCACTCCCCAGATGCCCAGAGCAGCCCAGGCTGAGTTTGAGAAGCCGTGTCCGGGTCTCCGTATGGGCGTCAGGGACCCAAGTCCTTGAGCCATCATCTGCTGCCTCCCGGGCTGCACCTTAGCAGGAAGCTGGATCAGAAGAGGAGAAAAGACTGCGACCCAGGCATTCCAATAATGGAAGCCGGTGCCCCTGGTGGTTGCTTAACCTGCTGCTCCACAGTGCCCACCCTGTGAAATTGTATTCTTTAATGTCAATTTCTTTAACGTAGTCTTAGAGTCTTTGTATTGAAATGGAATGCTTAGGCGCACTTGTTAGCCTCCAGGACACAGGCTACGCCCCACCCCAGCCAGCCCTTAATTTCTTGGCCCTTCTGCGAGAGAATTTGGCCTTAACAAACTGCAGGCTGCTTTGGGAGCTTTTCCTCTCCCAGAACTTTGTAATGACCCAACCACATTCATGATGGGAGCAGCTGTGGTCTTGTTTTTGGCAGCTTTTATTTGTGTCTAATCACTGACCGAGACAACTTATCCAGGTTAACAGTTGGGCAGAAGCTCTGCTTCCTCTTTTTTTAAAAGATTTATTTTATTTATTTGAAAGAGTTAGAGGGAGAGACAGAGAGGTCCGCCCTCCATTGCTTCACGCCCCGGAGCTGAGCCAATCCGAAGCCAAGAGCTTCTGGGTCTCCCACGTGGGTGCAGGGGCCTGAGGACTTGGGCCATCCTCCACTGCTCTCCTAGGCCACAGCAGAGAGCTGGATCGGAAGTGGAGCAGCCAGGACTCGAATGGCGCCCATATGGGATGCTGGCGCTGCAGGCCAGGGCTTTAACCTGCTGCGCCACGGCGCCGGCCCCTCTTGGGTCCTCTTTCTGTGGTAATGCCTCACCAACCTTCCCGAAGCAACCTCGGTGGTACCTGTCAGAGTTGGTCCTGTGGCGCTGATGCGTGCTGCCAGCAGCCTCCTGGTGCCAGTGGAGGCTCACAGGGCCGTGAAGTTGCTGGGTCTTCCTCAGTCTGGATGGCATGGCAGCTGCTGAGACAAAAGAAAGCTATTTACATTTTAAAGTCAGTTTTTCTATATTGCTGCTTCCGGTTTATCCCCATTTTTTGATTCTTTGTTTCTGTACCGATTAAATTATGTCAGCTTGACAAGGCCGTGCTACCCAGATGGTTGGTTAAACATGCTTCAGGGTGTTGCTGTGAGGTTGTTTGTGAATGAGATTGTTGTTAAATTGGTAGACTAAGTAAACAAATTACTCTGTTAATGGGGTGGGCTTCATCCAATCAGGTGAAGGTGTGACTGAAATAAAGACCGGCTTCCTTCCAGGAACGAGAAATTCTGCCAGCGCCCAGCCTGTGCACTGGCGCTGCCTCATTGTTCCTGGTCCCCAGGCTGCCAGCTCACTGCAGAATGCGGGCCTGCCAGTCTCCTTATCTCGTGAGGGCATTCTTGAAATAGTCTCACTCTGTACACATTCTGTTGATTCTGTTTCTCTGGAAAACCCTGGCTAACATCGTTCCTTTATTTTTCCTTCATTACTTTTTTGAGTTGGATCTTTTTATTATTGTACTTACCTTCTGTAATATCTTTTTTTTTTAAAGATTTATTTATTTATTTTGAAAGGTAGAGTTACACAGAGAGGAGAGGCAGAGAGAGAGAGAGAGGTCTTCCATTCGCTGGTTCACTCCCCAACTGGCCGCAACGGCCGGAGCTGTGCCAATCTGAAGCCAGGAGCTTCTGTTAGGTCTCTCACACGGGTGCAGGTGCCCAAGGACTTGGGCCATCTTCCACTGCTTTCCCAGGCCATAGCAGAGAGCTGGATCAGAAATGGGGCAGCCAGGACTTGAAATGGCGCCCATATGGGATGCCTGCACTTTAGGCTAGGGCGTTAACCCACTGCGCCACAGTGCCGGCCCCCCACCTATTTATTTTACATATATATCCTGAAAGATTTTTCTAAAAAAATACTCATTTATTCACTTGAAAGGCAGAACAGCAGCGAGAGGGAGAGGCAGAGGGAGATGTCCGTGTCTGGTTCACACGCCAGATGGCTGTAACAGCCAGGTGTTGGCCAGGCACTCCATGTAGAGTGCCTACATGAACAGCAGGAGCACAAGTAATCCACTGCCCATTAGCAGGGAGCAGGGTCAGAGGTACAGCAGGGTGGGACTTGGGTAGTACTATGGGATGCTGGCGTTGTAGGTGGTGGCTTAACCTACTGTACCACAATGGCAGCCCCAAGCATCCCATGTTTTTTAAAAGATTTACTTATTTGAAAGGCAGAGTTACAGAGAGGGAGAACACATGCAAGATCTTTTCATTCTCTGGTTCACTCCCCAAATGGCCACAGCAACCAGAGCTGGGCCGACCTGAATCCGGGAGTGAGAAGCTTCTCTCCTGTCTCCCAGGTCGGTGCAGGGACACAAGTAGTTGGGCCACCTTCTGCTTTCCCACATGCATTAGCAGGCAGCTGGATTGGACGTGGAGCAGCTGGGACTCCAACTGGTGCCCATGTGGGATGCTGGTACTGCAGGCACTGTCTTTACCCACCATGCCACAGCGCCAGCTCCAAGCATCCTGTTTTGTAGGGTGATTTATATTTGATGTGATGTAAGTACTCCCCATGGCCAATTTCTCTTTTTTAAAAAAGATTTTATTTATTTCTTTGAGGCAGGGTGGACAGAGAGAGGGAGAGACAGAGGGAAAGGTCTTCCATCTGTTGGTTCACTCCCTAAATGGCCACAACTGCCAGAGCTGAGCTGATCCAAAGCCAGGAGCCAGGAGCTTCTTCAGGGTTTCCTACACATGTGAAGGGACCCAAACACTTGGTCTGTCTTCCACTGCTTTCCCAGGACATTAGCAGAGAGCTAGATGGGAAGAGGAGCAGTTGGGACACGACTGGCGTCCACATGGGATGCTAGCGCCGCAGGTGGAGGCTTAGCCTACTATGCCACAGTGCCAACCCCTACCGTGGCAGATTTCAAGCTACCAACAGCATTATTGAGTGTGGAATTAGATATTAATAATCAGCCGTCGCTGTGGCAGTGCCACATCCCATATGGGCACCGGTTCAAGTCCCAGCTGCTGTACTTTCAATCCAGCTCTGCTCTGGCTTGGAAAAGCAGTGGAAGATGGCCCAAGTCCTTGGGCCCCTGCACCCGCATGGGAGACCCAGAGGAGGCTCCTGGCTCCTGGCTCCCGGCTTTAGATGTCCGGCTCCGGCCGTTGCGGCCAACTGGGGAGTGAGCCAGCAGATGGAAGACTCTCTCTCTCTGACTCTCCTTCTCTCTGTAAAATCTGACTTTCAAATAAATAAATCTTAAAATCAGCTCTCAGGAGTGGAATAAACCAGCTTCAATGCATCACTGAGTGTAGATGAAGGTCATTGGAATTAAATGTGCACATTAATCACAAACCCCATTGTTGGATGAGTTGAACACCATGACCAGTGAAATCTAGGATTATGAGGTGAGTTGGCGTAGAAAGAACGTGTGCCATGTACTCCAGTCTACTGAGTGGAGGAGAACTGGGAGTGGTCAGGAGATTAGAATTTATAAAAAAAATGTTTCATAGCTGTTGGGGGGGTAGGTAATATTGTCAAGGAAGTAATGGAAAGGTTCTTAAAATATCTTCAGCTATAATAGCTAATTTACATGTAAAAGAATTGTTCAGTACTTGAAAGCAATTCCAATCATAATTGCCTCTTTGAGGCAAGAGGTAAATCTCTGTAACTGACAAGAATACCTTTCGTTTTCCTCACTCTCATTACTGCGTGTCTCACATCCTGATACCCCTTTCCCTCCTTTTCCCTTTAAACTGAGTTTTCCTTAAACCTCACTCAGACCCAGTCTATGCAGCTCAGAGCTTTTCAACCCTTCCTCTTTTTTCTAGATTCCATTTCTTCTGTTTTATAGTTTTTTTTTTTTTTTAAGATTTATTTATGTATTTGAAAGTCTGACTTACACAGAGAGAGAAGGAGAGGCAGAGAGAGGCTTCCATATGCTTGGTTCACTCCCCGATTCGCCACAATGGCCGGAGCTGCACCTCTCCACAGCCAAGAGCCAGGAGCTTCTTCCAGGTCTCCCACGCGGGTGCAGGGGCCCAAGGACTTGGGCCATCTTCTACTGCTTTCCCAGGCACAGCAGAGAGCTGGATTGGAAGTGGAGCAGCCGGGACTCGAGCAGTGGGATGCCAGCACTGCAGGCGGTGGCTTTACCTGCTACACCACAGCGCGCCTGTGCCCATTTTATAGTTTTTAATCAAGCTGTATATAAGATTATCTGATTCCTACATCTTCTTATATACTTCTTCCTTGTATTTGCCCCCTTCCCTTCCTGCTTGGCCAGATCTGGCTTCCTGTTCAAGGACCTTTCTGCGGTCTCTGTCCAGTTTTACCCTGGTGATAGCCACCTTGCTGCAGTGAATGGCCACACGGACATTTGTGCCCCTGGCCGCTTCCCGCCGCACCCCTGCAATGCAGTTGACGGAGTTCTTCCTGTAAACCAGGACTGCTTTGCCAGTCTGCTTTCACAGAGCCCTCCCTCAACATGCATGTCGTCATCCTGTCACAGGTTCTGGGTGGAGCCATTGTGCTTCTCGCTCAGCTCTTTGGAAAGTCCATTTTCCATTGCCTTAGCTAAAATGCCTGAGAGGATTGTTTGGGAAAGAATCGCAGTTTGGAGATTACGGTTCATGACTGGACAGCCCCTGTAGTCTACGTTTGTGGAGGCTGGTCATGGGGATGAGGAAACACAAATTATCTGGTGGGCCAGGGAGGAGAGAGAAGACACCTGAGGTTAAAACAATCCAGGGGCCGGTGCTGTGGTGTAGCAGGTACAGCCACCGCCTGCAGTGCTGGCATCCCACTGTTCGAGTCCCGGCTGCTCCACTTTCAATCCAGCTCTCTGCTATGGCCTGGGAAAATAGTAAAAGATGGCCCAGGTGCTTGGGCCCCTGCACCTGCAAGGGAGACCCGGAAGAAGCTCCTAGCTTCGGATCAGTGCAGCTCCAGCTGTTGCAGCCAATTAGGGAGTGAACCAGTGGATGGAAGACCTTTCTCTCTCTCTCTGCCTTTGCCTCTCTGTAACTCTGCCTTTAAAATAAATAAATATTTAAAGGGGCCGGTGCGGTGGTGCACTAGGTTAATCCTCCGCCTGCAACGCCAGCATCCCATGTGGGCGCCGGGTTCTAGTCCCGGTTGCTCCTCTTCCAGTCCAGCTCTCTGCTGTGGCCCGGGAAGGCAGTGGAGGATGGCCCAAGTGCTTGGGCCCTGCACCCGCATGGGAGACCAGGAAGAAGCTCCTGGCTCCTGGCTTTGGATTGCCATAGTTCTGGCCGTGGTGGCCATTTGTGGGGTGAACCAACGGAAGAAAGACCTTTTTCTCTGTCTCTCTCCCTCACTGTCTAACTCTATCTGTCAAATAAATTTAAATTTTTAAATAAATATTTAAAAATAAAAAAATTTAAAAATCCAACTTCTCACAAGACCCATTAGACTCACCCTCTGAGGACATGCCCCTAATAGCCCAAAGACCTCTCTGGACCTACTTCCTAGCCACACTTAGATCAAATTTCCACCCTTAATCAATTAATCATTAGCATTAAAACATCAGAGTTTAGGCACTTGCATGTGTTTTGTATAGACAAATCCTCTATACCCATATCTTCCTGCATATGTAACAAAGTGTGTTGAAATGTCTATTTGGGTTCTTGTTTGGTCAGAAGCCACAAGAGGATTGAACTGTTCAGTTTCATTGCTGCAACTTTCTTTGGCTGGCAAAGGCCTCAAAAGGGATCTCAGTTCTTTCTGGGGTGAATTCACCATTCTTTAACCATTCGCTTCCCTCTTATGTCCTAGTCTTACCTGACAAAAGCCCAGGAACTGGAATTGCTTACTCAGCCCAGAGCTGCAGCAAAGGACAGGAGACCTTGGCTGATGTGGGGTGGGAACAGAAAGTACTGTTTTCTGTGAAGTCAGTAAAGATTTTTTAAAGATTTTTTGTTTATTTGAAAGAGTTACAGTGAGAGGTAAGCCAGAGAGAAAGAGAGGTCTTCCATCTGCTGGTTCACTCCCCAAATGACCACAATGGTCAGAGCTGAGTTGATCTGGAGCCAGGAGCCAGGAGCTTCTTCTGGTTCTCCCACCTGGGTGCAGGGGCCCAAGGACTTGGGTCATCCTCTTTTCTTTAAAGATTTATTTATTTATTTGAAAGTCAGAATTAGAGAGAGGAGAGGCAGAGAGAGAGAGAGGTCTTTCATCCAATGGTTCACTCCCCAATTGGCTGCAACAGCCAGAGCTGCGCCGATCTGAAGCCAGGAGCCAGGTGCTTCTTCCTGGTCTCCCATGGAGTGCAGGGCCCAAGGACTTGGGCCATCCTCCACTGCCTTCCTGGGGCCACAGCAGAGAGCTGGACTGGAAGAGGAGCAACCGGGACAGAATCTGGTGCCCCAGCTGGGACTAGAAACCAGGGTGCCAGCGCCACAGGCGGAGGATTAGCCTAGTGAGCCACAGCACTGGCCTGTTATTGACATCTTATATGCATGTGGTACACCTACTGTAGTTGATGAGCCAATATTGACATACTAGTAACTAAAGTTGATGACTGGGGCTGGCGTTGTGCGGTGGGCTAAGATGCCGCCTACAATACCTGCATCTCATATTGGAGTGCCTGTTCAAGTCTGCTACCCCACTTCTAATACATCTCCCTGCTAAGGCACCTGCTGGGGAAGCAGAGATGGCCCATTTACTTGGGCCCTGTCTCCCATGTGGGAGACCTAGATGGAGCTTCTGGTGCCTGGCTTTGGTCTGGACCAACCCCAGCCATTGTGGCTATTTGAGGGGTGAACTGGAGATTGGAAGATCTCTCTCTCTCCCCTGCTCCCTCCCTTTCAAATAAATCAATAAATCTTTTCTAAAAAATCCATAGCTTACATTAGGATCCACATTTTGTGTTGCGTAGTTCTATGAGTTTTGACTAATAGGTACCGTATCACGCAGAATAGTTTTACTGCCTTAAAAATGGCCTGTATTCCATGTATTCACTCTCACTCCCTGAACCACTGCCACTAATCTTTTTACTGTTTCTATAGTTTTGCCTTTCCAGGCTGTCACATACTTGGAATCATACAACATACTGACTTTTTTTTTGGACTATCCTTTCATTTAGTAATGTGCACTTAAGTTTCCTTCATGTCTTTTTTAGTTTAATATCTCATTTTTTTTCAAATGTAAGTTTTTCTGGAAGAAGGAAAAATGCTATCAGATGGAAATCTGTATCTACACAAGTGAATCTCTACATGTACCCAAAATGGTAATTAACATGAATATAGAAGATTTTAAAATTTAAAAAATTTTAAAAGATTTTATTTATTTGAGAGGTAGAATTACAGACAGAGGGAGAATAGAGAGATCTTCCATGCTGGTACAGGGGCCCAAGGACTTGGGCCATCTTCCACTGCTTTCCCAGGCCATAACAGAGAGCTGGATCTGAAGTAGAGCCACCGGGATTTGAACCGGTGCCCATATGGGATGCTGGCACTGCAGGCAGCGGCTTTACCCACTACACGACAGCACTGGCCCCTTATTTTCATTTTATTTCAAAGGCAGAGAGACAAAGATCTCCCATCCACTGACTCACTCTCCAAATGCCCATAATAGCAGGCTGCAGCTAGGAGCCTAGAACTCCACCCGAGTTTTCCACATGTGAAACAGAGATCCAAGCACCCAAGCCATCACCCACTGCTCCCCAAGATATGCACCAGCAGGAGCCTGATTGGAAAGGCGCTAGTCTGGACTTGAAGCAGGTGCTCCAATAGAGATACCGGTATCTCAAGCTGCTGTCCCAAACACCCACCCCTGTGAGTAGTTTAACTGCCTTAATTTAAAGCTGAGATGGTCTGACTGGGTTGAAAAATTTCCTCTAAGAAACCCACTTTAGGGGCTGGTGTTATGGCAAATCAGCATCTCAGAGAGGAGTGCCTGTTTGAGTCCTGGCTGCTCTGTCCAGCTTCCTACTCACGCACCTGGGAAAGCAGCAGGTAATAACTCAGGTGCGCAGACCTACCACCCACATGGGAGGCCAGGATGGCGTTTTTGGCTCCTGGCTTTGGCTTGGCCCAGCCCTGGCTGTTGTGGCTGTTTGGGGAAGATCTCTGTCTCTCCCTCTCTCTGTTGCTCCTCCTTTCGAATAAACAAAATCTTTAAAGAAATCCACTTAAGGGGCCGGCGTGGTGGCATGGGAGGTAAAACCGCCGTCTGCAGTGCTGGCATATCATATGGGTGCCGGTTCGAGTCCTAGCTGCTCTACTTCCAATCCAGCGCTCTGCTATGGCCTGGGAAAGCTGTAGAAGATGGCCCAAGTCCTTGGGCCCCTGCACCCACGTGGGAGACTCAGAGGAAGCTCCTGACTCCTGGCTTCGGATCAGCTCAGCTCTGGCTGTTGCAGTCATTTGGGGAGTGAACCAGCAGTGGAAGATCGATTTCTCTCTCTCTCTCTCTCTCTCTCTCTCTCTCTCTCTCTGTAACTTTGACTTTCAAAGTAAATAAATAAATCTTAATCAGTCAATGAATGAGGTAATCAAAATACTATAACAATTATTTTTTAAAAGATTTATTTATTTGAACATCAGAGTTACACACACACACACACAAAGAGAGAGAGAGAGAGAGAGAGAGAGAGAGGTCTTCCATCCACTGGTTCACTCCCCAGTTGGCTGCAATGGCCAGAGCTGCACCAATCTGAAGCCAGGGGCTTCTTCCGGGTCTCCCACATGGGTGCAGGGGCCTAAGGACTTGGGCCATCTTCTACTGCTCTCCCAGGCCATAGCAGAGAGCTGGATGGGAAGTGGAGCAGCCAGGACTTGAACTGGTGCCCATATGGAATGCCAGCACTGCAGGCAGCAGCTTTACCTGCTACACCACAGCGCCGGTCCCAACTATAACAATTCTTAATGATTATGTACCCCCCCCCCGAAAAAAAAGCTTCAAACACATAAAAGAAAAACTGATTCAACCATATATAGGTTGGTGTAGACATAACTACATACTTCTTTATGGCATCAACAGATGGATGTTAAATGCTAGAATTGTGACCACTTTCATTTTAGAAAATATCTCAAGTAATATAATCAACTTGAAAAAAATCTTGATGCTTGCTAATTATGACTTTTTTTTTTTGAAGGCAGAATGATAGAAATAGCCATACCAGGGGCTAGTGCCGTGGCTCACTGGTTAATCCTCCGCCTGCAGCGCCAGCATCCCATATGGGCGCCAGGTTCTAGTCCCGGTTGCTCCTCTTCCAGTCCAGCTCTCTGCTGTGGTCTGGGAGGGCAGTGGAGGATGGCCCAAGTGCTTGGGCGCCTGCACCCACATGAGAGACCAGGAAGAAGCACCTAGCTCCTGTCATCGGATCAGCGCAGCGCTGGCCGTATCGGTCATTTGGGGAGTGAACCAATGGAAGGAAGACCTTTCTCTCTGCCTCTCTCTCTCACTGTCTATGAGTTACCTGTCCAATTAAAAAAAAAAAAAAAAAAAAAAAAAAGAAATAGCCATACCAGCTGGTGCTGGGCCAGGCTGAAGCCGGAAGCCAGGAATTCTATCTGGTCGTCCACGTGGGTGAGGGGGACCCGAGGACTTGAAGCATCATCTGCTGCCTCCCAGGGTGCACATTTTCAGGAAGCTGGGCCAGAAGCAGGACTCTGTCCTGCACAGGTGTCCCAAGCAGAGGTTTAGGCTATGCCACTAACGCCTGCCCCTTGTTTCTCTCCTGTTAATTGTCGGTTTTTAATATTTTAGAAGAAAAATAGCTCTTTTTAAAACATAAATGTTTATTTTACTTTAATGCTTTATTTTTTGATAACTGTATATTCAAATTTTGTTCATTTTGAAATTACATTGTGAAAAACAGTTATGTTTTCTCTTTCAGCCTTCAGGCAATGGGACATAAATGACATAAAAATTCAATTATAGCCAAGTAACTGGTGAAGTTTTTTCAAACAATGGCAAGAAATTTAATTTTGTGGGGTAATTGTGAATGATATATGTGTTCATGCTATTACTTATCCAAACCTTACTGCCCAACAGCAAAACCCAGACATGGGGCCGGTGCTGTGGTGTAGTGGGTGAAGCCACGTCCTGCAGTGCCGGCATCCCATATGGGCACTGGTTCAAGTCCCAGCTGCTCCACTTCCGATCTAGCTCTCTGCTATGGCCTGGGAAAGCAGTAGAAGATGGCCCAAGTCCTTGGGCCCCTGCCCCCGTGTGGGAGACCTGGAAGAAGTTCCTGGCTCCTGGCTTCCGATCAGCTCAGCTGCAGCCATTGCAACCATCTGGGAGTGAACCAGAGGGTGGAAGACCTCTCTCTTTCTTTCTCTCTGCCTCTGCCTCTCTGTATCTTTGCCTGTCAAATAAATAAATAAATATTTTTTAAAAACCTATATGGGCTGGTGCCACGGCTCACTAGGCTAATCCTCCACCTGCGGTGCCGATACCCCACGTACTAGTCCTGGCTGGGGCGCTGGATTCTGTCCCGGTTGCCCCTCTTCCAGTCCAGCTCTCTGCTGTGGCCTGGGAGTGCAGTGGAGGATGGCCCAAGTGCTTGAGCCCTGCACCAGCATGGGAGACCAGGAAAAGCACCTGGCTCCTGGCTTTGGATCGGCGCAGCGCGCCGGCCATAGCAGCCATTTGGGGAGTGAACCAATGGCAAAAGACCTATATGTGCACAATCATAATTAGTCATCTTTGGTATCTTGCCATCTTTCACGTCTAACAAACCAGAGCTTTACACACATTTTCAGTTTTTTTTTTTCATTTCAAGGTGTATTTGCAAATATCAAATGCGGTAAGTTTGCCTGACTTAGCATGTTTAAAATTTTAGGTGTGTGGCTTGTGAGCCCTTGTTTGTGCGCTTGCCCAGTCCTGCAGGTGTCAGGCCAGCCTCAAAGAGGAAGGGAGGGACTCTCGGAGGCTGGCTGTGAGCCATTCCTGGCTGATTTCCTCTCTCTTGCCCCTTGTAGAAAACTGCGCAGAGGAGAAGAATCTTCCAGAGGACAGCTTGTGCATTTACCCTTTCCCATGGAGGACTCAGAGGGCTGGGAGTCCCTGGGAAGACTTTGGCGTTCCCTAGGGCTGCGTGGACCTGAACGGGGATGGGTTGACTCCCCTATCCCCCCCTCCCCCCGGCGCCCAATTTTGCCTGGTGCTGCCGGGTGCTGCTTGGTGCCTGGAACTGCACCCTTAAACTTGCCTGAAGCTTTGAGTCATGTATCATGGTGTGGTGGGACTTCCAGACAAATAGATCTGACTTGGGGAGACAGAGAATCCTTGGGTCCTCTGATGCAACCTGGAGGAAGAACCCCAAAGCACAGGCAGCAAAGGCCTCGACAAGGAGGGATTCTGGGAAGGCGCTGGGCTGGAGATGTGGGGAGCCGGGGTGCAGTGGCTTGCTCAGGGCTGGCTGGAAGAGGCTGCTGGATAACTTAGAAGGGACCCTGCGTTTACTGGAGAACACAGGCTTTGGAACAGGCGCTGAGAAGCCTGCCTGAGTGTAAGCTCGTCCTGTCGGCCACATTCAGCAGCCCAGTGGTCTCTATTTGATAGAGGTGTTTGAGGATTAATGAGGTGTCGTGTGTAACGTACTTAGCAGTGTAGCTGGCACACCCTCAGTGGATTACAGACAATTTACACTCACCCCCACACCGGGGCATCCGAATAAAGACATTGTTAGCCTGGTTGTCAACCACGCCTGTGCCGGCTCTTTACCTGAAGGCTCTGACCGCACATGACACAGCCCTGAAGCAGGGGGATTACTGAAAAGGGCTCATGGCTCCTTCCCTCACCTCTTGTCTGGACCCCTCCAACACTCCCAGCCCTGCTTCCAGAAAGACCCTTTAAAAGGTGAATCCGTCTGTAATTCCTCTGCACGTCTTTGAATGGCTGGGTGCTGCCTGCACAGTGAGGAGAAAGCTCTCTAGCTGGCATACAGGTCCTGGTTAACCTGGCCTCTGATCTCTCCTGCTCCACTGTGCCCTGTGCCTCCCCCCAGCCCTCCTCCCTCTGGGCTACATGTGTGGGGGAGGGTTTCCTCCTTCATTTTTGTCTTCTTAGCTGCAAATGGTTTATCTTGCAATCAGAAAAATACAATAAAAAATATAAAAAAGAAACACAGTGGAAACTCACAGCTACCCTTGTCCCCCAGTTGTTCTTCTTCCATGAGGGAACCAACTCACGTTAATAGCATTTTGTGTACCTCTATGGAATTACTTTAAGAGAATACGTACATGTGTGTGTGTCCCCTTTCTTCTCCCTTTATAAACAAATGATGACATATTATTCATACCATCCTGAACTCTGATTTTTTAAAAAAAGATTTATTTATTTGAAAGGCAGTTACAGAGAGAGAGAGAGACCTTCCATCTGCTGGTTCACTCCTCAGATGACTGCAACAGCCACAGTTGGACCAGGCTGCAGCCAGGAGCTTCATCCTAGTCTTATATGGGTGCAAGAGCCCAAGCACTTGGGCCATCTTCCACTGTCCCCTCGTCCGCCTAGGCCACGAGGAGGAATGTGGATCAGAAGTGGAACAGCCAGGACATGAACTGGTATCCATATGGAATGCCAGTGTCAGAGGCAGTGGCTTAACTCCCTACACCACAACCTGGCCCCCTGAATTCTGATTTTTTTTAAAGATTTATTTATTTATTTGAAAGGCAGAGGCAGAGAGAAAGAGTCTTCCATCTGCTGGTTCACTCCCCAGATGGCTGCAAAGGCTGGAGCTGCACTGATCCAAAACCAGGGGCCAGGAGCTTCTTCCAGGTCTCCCACATGGGTGCAGGGGCCTAAGGGCTTGGGCCATCTTCCACTGCTTTCCCAGGCCATAGCAGAGAGCTGGATCAGAAGTGGAGCAGCCAGGACTCAAACCAGCGCCTATAAAGGTTGCCGGCACTACAGGTGGCGGCTTTACTCGCTACGCCACAGCACCGGCCCGAATTCTGACCTTTTTTTTTTTTTTTTTTTTTTTTTTGACAGGCAGAGTGGACAGTGAGAGAGAGAGACAGAGAGAAAGGTCTTCCTTTTTGCCGTTGGTTCACCCTCCAATGGCCGCCGTGGCCGGTGTGCTGCGGCTGGTGCACCATGCTGATCCGATGGCAGGAGCCAGGTACTTCTCCTGGTCTCCCATGGGGTGCAGGGCCCAAGCACTTGGGCCATCCTCCACTGCTTTCCCGGGCCACAGCAGAGAGCTGGACTGGAAGAGGAGCAACCAGGACAGAATCCGGCGCCCCGACCGGGACTAGAACCCGGTGTGCCGGCGCCGCAAGGCGGAGGATTAGTCTAGTGAGCTGCGGCGCCGGCTTGAATTCTGACTTTTTAACCCTGAATATGTCTTGGTAATATTTCCATCTCTGTATACCAGTGTATGATAAGTTTTGTCTTTTTTTTAAACATTGCATGCTACTATTCATTTTTATGCCTCAGTATCAGGCACATAGTAAGTTAGTAATAAATATTTACTGAGTGAGATATTAAATGAATGAAACAAGGACATTTTTGTGCCTCTCTTGGAAATGTACTGAATAAGCTACTCTATTGATTTGACACAATGTACGTCACAGAATGACGGAAATCCTGCTTGTCTTATTCTTTCCCAGCCACTAGAGGGAGACATGATCCCGTCATGGAGCGCTAGAAATTGAAACAACTGGGTCGCAGGTGGTGCTTGTAGAATGCGAGCCCGCAGTAAATGTACCCGGGCCTGGCAATTTAGTGGAAGAATTCATCTGGACCAGGGCAAGCGACTTCCCTGTTTCAGCAATGTGCTTGCAAAGCAGCTCTGAAAAACAAATTTTAAAAAAGCACTGATTTGTATGTAGCATTTGCAAATGTCCATAGAGCAAAAGGGAGTATTCAAACTGAGCCCTGTACCAAAAAATCAGAGAACAGCCGAAAAATGTTGTTCCCAAAGAAACAGCCGTGTGCGTTCCTCTCTGGCGAGGAGAAATCTGGAGTTGACACCCAGTGGCTGATTCCCGGCTGCCATCAGTTCAACCATGAATTGTAAACCCCTTGCGTAGCTAACCAATGTGAGCAGCCTCTCATGTACCCACCGAGCCCTGTGGGCGCTACTTGTCCTGTGAGATGGGGGCGCCAGGTCTGCCAATCACGTGAGTCCATTACGCAGTGGACCCGCGAGCATGTTGTGCGCGTCACAGCAGTGTTGCCCAAACCTGGATCGTGAAACCACCCTGTGGCTCGTGAAAAATGGCATTTCCTGGGTGTGCCCCAGAGCTCCTGTTAGAGAAACTTCTGGGAAGAGGCCTGGGGGGTTTCCATTTTTAGTAAGTGAGCCACGGACTCTTAGGATCCAGAGCTCTGGGGAAACTCTGCTCTCGGGTATTCTAACTGGGCTCGGATGCCAGAGTTCTCTCCCTAGCTCGCTTCACGATAGGCCTGCCGGAGGGGCGCTCTGCAGAGTTCTGGAACTTGCTCCAGGATGGACATTGAATTTCTCTGCCTACCTCCTCGACCCTCAGGGCCCAAACTGCCCTAATCTGCTTTGAGCAGGAGAGCTGGCTCCTAGCTTTCCTTACCAGGGGAATGTCTGACTTTGCCAAGGCAACTGCAGGTTGGGCTCAAGATTCACTGCATCTATAGCAGGCTAATGTTGAAGTTGATCGTTTTGTATGGCCCCGGAATGATCTTTGGTATAAATATCCAAAGGGCCCTTGGTAGGAAAAAGCATTCCCCACCCCCGCTTAGACCAAGGCTTCCTTAGATCCGGGAGTCCTTTCTTCCAAGCGTCCCCAGGTTGTTTCCAAGCCATCATTTACTGAGATTTACAGCGAATCAGGCACTGATTACAGCGAATCAGACAATTCATTCCTTCTCTTCCTCCTGACATCCTGCAGCTTTGTGTGTTGTTCCCAGCTTATGCAGGAAGATCAAAGAGGTCAAGTATGTGTCCAAGGGCACAGGGCTGCTAAATGAAAACCCACCCTGGGCTCAAGGGTCCCCAAGTCTGGGTCCTGCTGTGGGTTCTCCTGGCCTGCCTGGGGGTGCCTTTCTGTTCCCCATCCCTTCCTAGCTTTAGAAGTCCTATGCCCTCGCCTCAACCACATGCTTAGGTTGGAGGACAGAGCCACAGAAGTAGTTTGGAGAGCGCATGAGTGGAAGAGTGAGGGTCGTCCTGGGAAGGATGCAAGGCTGGGCCTGTGCACCTGCGGAGTTCAGATGAAGCCCCAAAGGGTGATCAGCACCTTGCCACCCTCCTCCCCCGGGGTCTGAAAATCCAGCTGGCTCAGGTAACAAGCTCTGGGAATGACCATAACTCTATCTCTCTTTTTAAAAAATATTTATTTATTTATTTGAAAGGCAGAGTTACAGAGAGGCAGAGGCAGAGAGAGAGAGAGGGAGAGAAAGAAAGAGACACAGACAGAGAGAGAGAGGTCTTCCATCCATCGAGTCATTCCCCAGATGGTTGCAATGGCCAGAACTGCGCTGATCCAAAGCCAGGAGCCAGGAGCTTCTTCCAGGTCTCCCACGCAGGTGCAGGGGCCCAAGGCCTTGGGCCATCTTCCACTGCTTTCCTAGGCCACAGCAGAGAGCTGGATCGGAAGTGGAGCAGCTGGGACTCTAACTGGCACCCATGTGGGATGCCAGCACTGCAGGTGGCGGCTTCACCCACAACACCATCAGTGGCAGCCCCCAGATATGATTTGAACCTTCTGTTACCTGCTAGGTACTGAAACTCCCTGCCTCTTAGTCTTTCACTGGTAAAAATGGGACCATAAGTAGTACCTACCTTGTCAGATGGTCTTGGGGATTCGGTGAAACAGCACAAGCACCTGCTGGGTGAATGGTCATTGCATCCTCCTCCTCCTCCTCCTCATCTGAGAGCAGGTGCCTTCATTACTTTGTCTCTATAGACACCCACAGCATTCTTGTTTCCAGCTTTGAGGGGGGCATTCTCACCCAGAGCTCAGTGCACGAGGGCAAGAAGCATTCTCAAAGAAGTGTTTTCTGAAAGAACAAATAGAATGCTGAGTGTCTGAGAAACGTCAAGCTGAAGAGAACTGAAGAGGATGTCAAGAATGATCTCCATTGGATGGCATTTCACTCTATTTTTCATTAAAAACAAATAGTTATGGGGTTGGTGGTGCAGCAGGTTAAAGCCCTGGCCTGAAGCACCGGCATCCCATATGGGCGCTGGTTCAAGACCCGGCTGCTCCACTTCCGATCCAGCTCTCTGCCATGGCCTGGGAAAGCAGTGGAAGATGCCCAAGTCCTTGGGCCCCTGCACCCACGTGGGAGACCCGGAAGAAGCTCCTGGCTCCTGGCTTCAGATCAGACCAGCTCTGGCTGATGTGGTCATGTGGGGAGTGAACCAGAGGATGGAAGACCTGTCTTCTCTCTCTCTCTCTCTCTCTCTCGCTCTCTCTCTCTCTCACTCTCTGCCTCTGTCTTTCTGTAATTCTGCCTCTCAAATAAATAAATAAATCTTAAAGAAAAAAAAGAATTGAATTTCCTGGAAGGAGGCAAAAAAACCCTCACTTTTATTGGGTGCAAAAAATTCTAAAATCCATGCAGAGTTTTTCTGTAATACTCATTTTGCATGAACTTTTCAAAAACACCTTATTGCATGAATTTCAGAATGGTTTTTGCACCAAAAACCTTACCTTTTAATTCCATTTTCCGCTGTCCCCTCGTACAGCTGATCTGAGTTCCTGCAAGTGTGAAATTTTAGCACCTACTTGTGTTTCGCCAGTGGGTCAACGGCAAAGCCAGGGTCACCCTAGGGTGGCCACCCTCCTAGCAAGCTGTAGCTGGCTGCTGGGAGAGTATGAGGGAACAGACTGGCTTGAGTGTGGGCAGAACCATCAAGGAGAGGTTAGCAAGCAAAGCTGCCTGGACAGACTTAGAAAGCACGTGGAGTTCTAAAAAAACAAACAAACAAACAAACAAAAAAAAAACAGAGAAAAACCATGAGTGGAGCAGCCAGAGGCCCCAGCACATTTGACAATGTTGGCAAGTGTCTAAGCACCTTTGCTGGCTGTAGTTCCCCAGCGTAGGAAGGCATTGAATAACGGAGGAGAAAATTGTACTTTCTCTGGGTAGCTCACTGGACCAAGCAGTAACCTGTGTGAGAGAAGCACCTCTTGTCTGAGCTGGGAAGACCAAGTCTGTCTTTTAGATTAGCCATTCTTGCAATGCGCACTCCGGCAGGGTGAGTTGATGTGGGCCTACGGTCCACTAGAGGGCATTCCCCACAACTTTCCATGACATGAACGACTAACTTGAAAATATCCAACACATTTACAAGAAGAAGTAGAGAAAAACATTCCATTTTTTTGGGGGGTGGGGTGAGGTGGGGATACTAAACTCTCAGGAATCAGGCAGTCTCATTAGAATTTGTGGCCTCTTAAACTGTATCTGTCTATACCGCATCTCCTTTTTGACCTCATTTCTGGGACTATTCCTCGGTCTGACCTGGTATTAACGCTACCTTACTCTGAGCCAGAAGAGCCAGCAGGATTGCATCAGACTCATTCGTAAAATTGCATCTTACAGGTGGCCACTGTTTCTGACTGTTCATGCCCACGCCCTGCTGGGGCTGGTTTCTCTCTTCCAGCTCAAGAGAGCAGGGGAGGCAAAGACGAGGATGAGCATTCTTTTTGCTGTTTGGTTTCAAATCACTTAGAAAATCCAGGCATGCAAGAGCGGGTACAAAATGCAAGTACGTGCAAGGAGCAGTACACAGGACTAGAAGTCATCTTAGCTGTTTGCTTACAAATCTCGAAGACCGAGTCTGAGGCACATGAGTGTGACGTCCAGAGCCTAGCTGTCCAGGTGGTCCACTTCAACTACAGGTCACAGGAACCTGTCCTGTGGTCTCGGCGCCCAGCTCTCAGGTTAGGGCTATCCTGGTGCTTATGACCTTGGTTGTCTGCCTAGGGGCTCAAACCCAGAACAGAAGTTATATAAAAATGCTCACAGGTGATCATGCCTAGACCAGAACTGGGGAAAATGTCGCCCAACAACACTTAGGTTTTATGGGACACTCATGGCTCAGTTTAGACAACAAATGTGAGAAAGTATCCCAGGTAACTATGGGGTTAGCAGGTAGGTGGACAAAGATTGGTGTGCAGGGGCATGGCATTGTGGTACAGCATGTTCATTAGCCACCTGGTATGCCTGCATCCCATCTTGTAGTGCCTGGCGTTGAGTCCCACCTCTGATTCCCATCCAGGGAATGTGCTAACGTGCCTGGGAGGCAGCAGATGATGGTCCAAATACTTGGGTTCCTGCCACCCCTACGAGAGACCCGGATGGAGTTTCTGGCTCCTGGCTTGGGCCTGGCACAGGCCCAAGTGTTGTGGATGTTTGGAAAGTGAACTAATAGATGGAAGATACCTCTTTTTCCATCACTCTGCCTTTCAAATAAATAATCTTTAGGAACAAAACAAAAATGGGGTTGGAACTTTCACTCTGTCACATGTATGTCATCGCTCTGAGCCTCAGTTTCCCTATCTATAAAACAAAGACCGTCCCAGGGAACAGAAGAGGAGTGAATGAAATAAAAATGAACCAACCTGGGGCTGGTGCTGTGGTGTAGCAGGTGAGGCCGCCACCTGCAGTGCTGGCATCCCATATGGACACCGGTTCGAGTACCGGCTGCTTCACTTCTAATCCAGCTCTCTCCTATGGCCTGGGAAAACAGTGGAAGATGGCCCAAGTCCTTGGGTCCCTGCACCCACCTGGAAGGTCCAGAGGAAGCTCCTGGCTCTTGGTTTCGGATCAGCATAGATCCAACTGTGTGCAGCCATCTGGGGAGTGAACCAGCAAATGTAAGACCTTTCTTTCTCTCTGCCTCTGCTTCTCTGTAACTCTGCCTTTCAAATAAATAAATAAATAAATAAATATTTTAAAAAATGAACCAACCTATGTAAGCCTCCCAACTATGGTGCCTGAGACAGGAAGGAGGGAGAGAGAGAGGTCTTCCGTCTGCTGGTTCACTCCCCAAATGGTCACAATGGCCAGGGATGGACCAGGCCAAAGCCAGGAGCCAGGAACCAGGAGCCAGGAGCCAGGAGCTTCATCTAAGTCTCCCACGTGGGTGCAGGGGTCCAAGCACTTGGGCCATCTTCTACTGCTTTCCCAGGTGCATTAGCATGGAGCTGGATCGGAAGTGGAGTGGCTGGGACTTGAACCAGCACCCATGTGGGTTGCCAGCATTGCAGCCGACAGCTTAACCCTTTATGCCACAACGCCAGCCCCTGTAGCTTCCTTTCTATTTCCACAAAACACAAGAGTCTACAGAGCTCTATTGAAATTCAACTTGGAAAGGTCAAACTGCTTCTATGAACTCTGCTTTGTGAGTGGTTGAGATAACCCCGACACAGTGCATTTGTAATCCCACCTTTCCCATTCGTCACCACCAAATCAAGTGATGAGACATTCCCTTCTCTTCGATGAACTCCATGAGTTGAGGGTTTCTTCTCTCACGTCCTCTGAAAACAGAGCCACACATGCCCACAGGAAATGAAAACAAGCCTGTTCCCATCAGACTCTGGAGCAGATCCAGGCATCCCAGGACCCCAACCGTCCCCCCTGGCCCCAGGCCCAGTAGAGGCAGGGCAGCCGCCCTAAGGCACCCATAGCACCACACCCTGCTGGTCGCTGTAGGCTTCTTGCCTCCTCTCCCTCTTTTCCCATCAGCTCTTGCTTTTTCTGCTTTGACAGCATTTTATTTAGGTCACCTTTCAGTAGTTTCTTTCCTACAGATAATCATCCCCTCACCTCTTCACTCTAGTATTTCCAAGTTGAAGCCTTTGGCAAGAAGGCAATGCCACATTAATTAATATCAAGTATATAAAGGAGCTGGTGCTGTGGTATAGCGGGTAAAGCCACTACCTGCAGTGCCAGTATCCCACAAGGACTCTGGTTCAAATCTTGGCTGCTCCACTTCTGATCCAGCTCTCTGCTATGGCCTGGGAAAGCAGTGGAAGATGGCCCAGGTCCTTAGGCCCCTGTACCCACATGGGAGACCTGGAAGAAGCTCCTGGCTCCTGGCTTCAGACTGGTGCAGCTCCAGCCATAGCGGCCAACTGGGGAATGAACCAGCAGATGGAAGACCTCTCTCTCTCTCCCTTTCCCTCTCCTTTTCTCTCTGTGTAACTCATTCAAATAAATAAATAAATAAATATTTTAAAAAAATAAATAAGATACAGTGCACATTTCCACGGGCTTTTTAAAGCAGCCTCGTATCAGCCGAATGCCTGGATTGTTCTGGAGGGTGCTAAGGGACCGGGAGGGATGCGTGAGCTTTAAAGCCAATCGCAGCAGGTGCAGGGGGAGGCGCTGTGCAGGGTCCAGGGGGCTGACACAGTGAGAGCTTTATTCAGGTTCTGTGCTTCAGCATGGGGAGGACTTCACCAGCAGAGAGGGGCCCACGGCAAGGCGAGGAAGGTGCACCTTGATGGCGAGACCCGGAAGAAGCTCCTGGCTCCTGCCTTCAGATCAGTGCAGTTACAGTCCTTGCAGCCATCTGGGGAGTGAACCAGGGGATGGAAGACTCTCTCTCTCTCTCTCTCTCTCTCTCTCTCTCTCTCTCCTCCCCCCTCCCCCCCGCTCCTTCTCTGTGTAACTCTGACTTGCAAATAAATAAATCTTTTAAAAAATAAATACCAGTAAATTAATGTTGTCCATCATATATGGTGAGGTGTTTAAAGAGTGCATATGCAAATTATGGATGGATTTTCAATTTTCTGTGTCAAAATAAGCTTTTAATTGCATTTTCCAGGGTTGACGCCGTGGTGTAGTGGGTTAAGCCACTTCCTGCAGCACTGGCATCCCTTATGGGTGCCGCACTGTAGAGTCTCAGCTGCTCCTCTTCCAGTCCAGCTCTGCTGTGGCCTGGGAAAGCAGTGGAGGATGGCCCAGCTAGTTGGGCCCCTGCACCCACGTGGGAGACCCAGAAGAAGCTCCTGGGTTCTGGCTTTGGATCAGCTCAGCTCTGGCCATTTTGGCCATTTGGGGAGTGAACCAAAGGGTGGAAGACCTCTCTCTCTCTCTGTAACTCTACCTTTAAAATAAATAAATCTTAAAAAGGATTCCATTTTCCATGCTGTTTGGGAAGTGCCCTTGTATCACGTGAGTGAATTTCAACAGTCCAATGCTTACTTCCAAAAGATGACTTATTGGTGAGCATTTGTGTGGTAGGATGTTTGGGGGACAGGAAGACCTTTGGATGTCACCATGTGAGTGCTTCCTCAGGCAGGTCATGGGTGAGGTGGAATGAGCCTGGGACCCTACTGAGTGAGGCACCCACCTCTAGGTTTCAGGGGCCTTGGAAAGATCTAACCACTGGTATTAACTATTTTTAAAAATATTTATTTATTTATTTGAATGTCAGAGCTACACCAAGAGAGAAGGAGAGGCAGAGAGAGAGAGAGAGAGAGAGAGAGAGAGAGAGGTCTTCCGTCCTCTGGTTCACTCCCCAATTGGCTGCAATGGCTGGAGCTGCATTGTCCAAAGCCAGGAGCCAGGAGCTTCTTTGGGGTTTCCCACATGGGTGTAGGGGCCCAAGGACTTGGGCCATCTTCTGCTGCTTTCCCAGGCCATAGCAGAGAGCTGGATCAGAAGTGGAGTAGCTGGGACTTGAACTGGCACTCATATGGGATTCTGGCACTGCAGGCAGTGGCTTTACCCACTACACCACAGCACCAGCTCCCAGTATTAACTATTTCAAGAATTCTTCCCTGGGTAGTTTGGCACAGCATGAAGCCACTGCCTAGGATCTCTCCACCCCATATCAAAGTGCCTATTGTGAATCCTGGCCACTCCACTTCTGATCTAGCTTCCTGCTAATGCACACCCAGGAGACAGCAGAGGATGGCTCAAATGCTTAGCTCCCGATACCCCGTGGGAGACCCAGATTGCATTTTGGGCTTCTGGATTCAGCCTGGCCCAGCCCTGGCTGTTGTGACATTTAGGGGAGAGAACCAATACAGGAAAGACCTTTCTACCTTTCAAAGAAGAAAATAAATAAATATATTTTTTTTAAAAGGCATCCTCTCTAGCTTTGGTCCTGGCTCAGATGGTGTTGGAATCATCACCCTTCCTGCCCTACATTACTCTGGGTAAAGTTCCACTCCTGGGTACCGTGTCTTTCTCGATGGTCCAGGTGAGTCAGAAGGGAATTTGCTCACTCCCACTCACTGTCTGTAGTGAGTGTTCCTGTAGTGAGGTTCTCCCATAAAAGGAACAGCCTCTGTGGGCATTTGGGGGTCTTCAAAAAGACATGCTGCTCCCTTGGGTGATGGACTGCCTTCTGAAGGGGCTGGCACAGCAGCCAGAGCTCTGCTTCTTCACAGGCGACAGGGCACTGAGGAGAGCGTGTCTGCAGGAGACTAGCCGTGCGCAGAGCGCAGACATCCAGTTGTCTTTATTCTTGGTTGACTACAGGCATGCTATGGCAGTAAAGGGGCTGGGCTCTGTCCTGGTTCAAATCCTTTCCAGCTTGCAACAGTTTGGATGAGTTGGATGTTTGAAGGTGTCCCAAAGGCCCCTGGGTCAAAGGCGTGGTCCCCAGGGTGGTGCCCCTGGGAAATGGTGGAATGAGGTGGGCCTGCTAGGCAGTCATTAGGTCACTGGGGCGTGCGCTTGAAGGGAGTTCCCATAAGAGGGTTGTTTCCAAAGCCTGCGTTGGGCCCGGCCTCTCTCTCTCTGCTCCCTGCCTCACCACGTGTACCTTCCTCCACGTGTACTGCCTGTCTCTTGCCATGCGATGTCCTGTGCCATCTGTGGGCTCTGCCAGCAAGAATCTCATCACCAGAAGCCAAACCAATGGGCTCTGTTTGACCTTGGACTGTGAACCTCCAGAACTGTGAGCCGACATAGGTCTCTTTCCTTTAAAGTAGCCCTCCTAAGGTATTTCATGATAGTAACAAAAGGCTAGGACACAACAGGCTGTGTGACCTGTGGCTTGTGATCCAAGAGCCTCCCTTAGAGTTCCATTGCAGAGCCTTGTTGTTAACAGCAAGAACCACCTGGCCGGCGCTCTGGCTCACTAGGCTAATCCTCTGCCTGTGGCGCAGGCACCCCGGGGTTCTAGTCCCGATTGCTCCTCTTCCAGTCCAGCTCTCTGCTGTGGTCCGGGAATGGAGTGGAGGATGGCCCAAATGCTTGGGCCCTGCACCCCATGGGAGACCAGGAGAAGCACCTGGCTCCTGGCTTTGGATCAGTGCAGTGCGCTGGCTGCAGCGGCCATTGGGGGGTGAACCAACGGAAGGAAGACCTTTCTCTCTGTGTCTCTCTCACTGTCCACTCTGCCTGTCAAAAAAAAAAAAAAAAAAAAAAAAAAAGAATCACCAAGTGGAACTGATTTTCATGAACCATCACTCAAAATGTCCTCCTTAAGGAGAAAGGAGTGTGTGGGTCCTGGGTACCTGGAAACAGGGAAGCGGAGACTGGCAAAGGTGAACCTGTGCTCTCTGCAGCCCGTACCTGGTGGATCGCACCACCTCACAATCTCCTGTCCAGGAATCGAGAAACTCTGCCTTACAAAAACTGGAGCGACACCAGGACTCCCGGCGTTAAGGGAAACTGGACTTGTGTGGGGGCAGCAGAGGCTTTTGGTGAACTGCTGTTTGTGGCTTATAAAGAAGGGGCTTCTCTGGGCGTGCCGTCTGCCTTCACCACCTGTGGACCACATTCCCATTAACACAGGGCAACCTTAGACGAGGCTGGCACTGCAAAAGCTTCCCTCCAAACTCCCCGCTGGTCGTCGTCTTTTTTTTTTTTTTTTAAGATTTATTTAAAAAATACACACACGCAGAGAGAGAGAGAGAGAGGTCTTCCATATGCTGGTTCACTCCCCAGATGGCCACAGTGGCTGGAGCTGTGCCGATGCGAAGCCAGGAGCCTGGAGCTTCTTCCAGGTCTCCCACACAGGTGCAGGAGCCCAGGGACTTGGGCCATCTTCCACTGCTTTCCCAGGCCGCAGCAGAGAGCTGGATCATAAGTGGAGCAGCTGGGTCTAGAAGTGGCGCCCATATGGGATGTCGGCACTGCAGGTGGCAGCTTTATCTGCTATGCCACAGCGCCGGCCCTTCTACTGGTCTTCTTTTCCTGGAGATGGTGCTCAGTCAGGAACCCGTCCTATACACCTGTGTGCAGGTGGTCTGACGATCAGACACAAACGGGTCTCACCAACATCTTGTGGGCGTCCATCTGCTACTTGTCTTTCGTTTTCACTACCAGTGGCTGCCTTAACATTTGTAATTTAATTATTAGAGAGACAGGGCAATGTCCCATGAGCTGGTTCACTCCCCAGACGCCTCCAACAGCCAGAGCTGGGACAGGCTAAAGTCAGGAGCAAGAACTCAAAGCAGGTGTCCCTTGTGGGTGGCAGAGACCCAAGTACTCGCCATTAGCTGCTGCCTCCCTGAACCAGCAGCTTCTCAGTCACCACCCTGCAGGCTGTCTTCACACCTGGGGCCAAGGCGGGTCGGGGAGGGCGACCCGGTAGAGCGGGGGGAATCGGGGCTGCCACCAGGGGGCGCAAGGCGCTGCCGCCCGCGCAAGACCGGGGCGCCGAGGCAGGTGCGCCCCCGTGCTGCGTCCACAGGTGAGCGGAGGCGGCACCTGCGTGAAGGGCACGGCTGAGAGCCCAGCCTCCGCCTCCAGCCCGTGCCTCTCCAGGGGCACCAGGTTCCAGCCTCCGCTGGGGGCTTGGGCATCCACCAACCCTGTGACGCTTCCCCCACTGGGGTTCTTCTTCCTGACGCCCCCGTGGGGCCAGGGCCTCGGGACGTGCTGCCCAAAGTGGCCCCCGGCGCCGGCAGCTCCAGTAGGCGGCTTGCGCGTGGCAGCGCCTGCCCGGAGAGCTCGGACACGTGGGCCCTTCCGCTGACCCCCCGCTCTCGCCAAGCCCTTGGCGGGCTTTAAAAGGAAGCCGCGGCTCCACGGCGAAGTCGCGGGCGATCTCCGCGCCCCGCCCCGCAGCCGGAGCCGCCTCGGGGAACTTGCTGCGCGCGGAGGCGGCGGCGAGGGCCCCGCGGGCCGCGCGTCCGCCCGGTGCGCTCTGCGCCTCTGCGGTTCCGCCCGCGGCGAGCGGCCGGCCGCCGAGCGCGCCCCGGCCAGCGCTGCGCTCTGACGAAGGGCGCGCGTTCCGGACGAGCGGCGCCTGCTTCGCCTGGCTTGCGCCCGCCGGCCCCGGGTTGGTATTCACGGCCGAGGGCGGACGCGCCGGGCTGCGGGAGCGGGGTCCCCGCCGCGCGCGGCTGCGGAGGCGGCGCTCGGCTGGGCTGCGGGCTGCCCGCGGCGCCCCGCTCTTTCTGGAAGCCCCGGACGCGGTTCCGGAGGGAACCGCAACTTCCGAGGGGCGCGGGGCGCTGGCTGCGCGCTCCGCGGTCGGGTGGGCGCCCGCGCGCGCCGCCGGGTTCGGCCAAGTGCTGGAAACTTGGCGGTGTTTGCTGCCGGGGGAAGCCGTGTGCCGGGAACACACAGAGCTGTGAACACGCTTCTTCCGCTATCTTTTCTGGGGGAAAAAAAAATGTGGTTTCCACGTGCGTTCTAGAAAAGAGAAAAATACAAGGTTCGGTTATTTCAAAAGGTCTCCTGTTAACACTTGCTTGCTCAAGACGTTAATCTGAAGGCGATTAAAAACTCAATTTAGGACACGTTTCGTGGTGGTTCTGAGTGACCCGGCTGGACTGATCATCTCGCATTTCTCAGAATGTATTTATAACACAGGAAAGGTAACATTTAGGAGTAAATCCATCCATAAAAATAGGATCAGCTTTTATTGATACATCTGCTTTGAAGGATGAGACGCTGCAATGAGTCTTCATGAAAAAGAATAAGATGCTGCAGATTTTATCCAACATGCAATGGTTCAGAATTCATCTCGTGGATCGTTTTAGTTGATTTTTTTTCACTTCATAAATGTATTGGAAAATAGTAATATAAAATATTGAAGGCTTGACTTGAAGACTCGTCGGGTAAGTTTGACAATCCGTGTGGAACCATGGAGAACTGTATGCTTGAGTATTGGACTTGATAATTTAGAGCGTAGCATGTTGTTTTAAGACATGGGACCTGATATCTTTTTCTGGGTAGGCTTATTGCAATGTGATTTATGTAAGGTTAAATAGGATCGATTTAGGCGGACCACTCTGCAAACCTGACCCAGCACCCCAATTCCTAATCCTGACAGCCGCCCCACCACCCTCAGAATCCTCTTTGCAACTCTTTGTAGTTAACCCTTTCTACCACCTATCGTTCTTGATATTTTACTTTTGCTTGTCAGCATGTTTTTACTTGGAAATAATTGCCTTCTCTTGCTCTTCTCAAAAGAAAAAAAAATAAACTCAATTCTTCCCTTTTTATGAGATATGTTGGATTGCAGTGTTGTTGTTTTAACCCTATACACAGTGGGATACATTGAGGCAAGGTTATTTGCAGATGAGAAACTAGGGAGTTTGGTTATGTGTGAAATTTGTCTTGGTCTCACAGCATTGCTTCTCAGCAAATTGGGGTCTCCTTGTGGTTTAAGGCTTCGGTTATGGCGTGCATCGTTAATTACCCTGAGCTGAAATACAAGGCCATTTTAAAAATTGCTATTTATGTAATATTAGTAGCATGTGTTGTTCACTTGTAATCTTAGCATTTAAATACTTTTATTATACTTGAGATTAAGAAAGCTGCCTGAAATTACATGTTACCCAGTGGTGAGGCACAACAGAGGAACAGAAAATGGCAACTTGAAGACATGTAGAGAATGATTGTGGTTGCTTAAATTAAAATACCTTCATAGGTATTTTAAGGTCTGTGCCCAACTTATTTGTAGATGTCAGGATTTTTTTTTTTTTCCATTTCTGTGTTGATGGTTTGAAATCTAGATTTGCCTGAAGGATAAAGACACAATCAGGAGTGGAGCTGAATGTGGAACCCAGGTAGTATTCTGATACGGGCTGTATAGTATCCATATCAGAAATCGGATCTGCTATGGGCTGTATTATAGCATCTTGACTGCTAAGCTAAACATGCCCCAAAATTCTGTTTTCTGTCCAACTAAATAAGCTCCAGTGGGCTGCTAGGGGAATTAGGCTAATTAGGGGCTTGATCTCGTTTTGGAGGCTACTCATACATGTAATTGTTCTCAAGAGAAAAGCACGTAAATCGCTTGTTAAGGATCAGTTCAATCGTGATTTCTGGAGTGGTTTTTCCTTATTAAGTTGATCAAGGGCCATAGTCGTTTGCTTTGGAAAGATACATTTACAGTTAATGATGGCTGAATAGCACGTACACACATCATGGACCCTTGATGCTTGGGAAATGCGTTATCTTTTCCAGGAAAGTCCTCCTAGTTTCTGCTTTTATGAGCGGGAATCCATAACTTGGTGTGGGGACACCCAGGTGTGGGGTGTTTGAGCAGAATGCCCGGGGAAGTGTGAGGAGGAAGAGAATGGGAATGAACTATCAGTCTGCAAGCCTCAGACTGTGGCACCGGGAGGATGTGGCATTTTGTACACACACACACACACACACACACACACACACACAATGCTGACTGGCGCCCCAGCAGCCCAGCTATTTGGACTGGTGGTGATGGACTTGTGTTGAACAGAAGAAAGTAAAATTGAGAATCAAAAATCTTCTGGGTGGCCACAGGGCAGGTGAATTTAAACTGCCTGGAAATGGTGGCTAACACTGTAGGTATTTCCAAGAGCATGCCAATAGGCTGGCCATGCTGTGAGATGAGTATTAATACCTTACAGGATGCTTTCGCATACGAGGGCACTTGCATTAGCAAGATGCTGAAGTCAGGAGCCAGAGGTGGGTAAGCCACCAGGCACTCCAGTGTGGAATGGAAGTGTCTTAACCACTAGGCCAAACTCCTGTCTTAAACTTCTCCCTTAATTCCATTTTCCGAGGACTTTTGGAGGTACCCTCCCCCATCATTTCCTCTTCACGCACTGTGAAAAGTGCGCTCATAATTGGCCTTGTTCTGTTGAAGGAGGTGTGGAAACTCGGGAACCTGATTTGGCTGAGGTCACCTGGGCGTCAGGCAGCGCTGAGACCAGCACCCAGTGTTCTGCCCTGTCCACTGAGCCAGAGTATGCACAAAGACAGGCTTGTGGTCTTTAGCTAGACTTACAGTGCTTGATAAAATCAGGCTATTCTTGTTGGAATGTCTTTCTGCCATGTCTGGGGCCTGCCTTTGTCTCCTCCACAGAATCGCTGTCAGTATTTAGAAGTTCTGAAACCTCCAAGTTCAGGCTCGAGAACCATAGTGTGTTCCCAGCCAGTGTGGCAGAACACAGCGCCCCATCCAGCGTGCACAAAAAGCCTTTCCGCTGAATGCGGACGTGATCCGAGCAGGCCCGACACGTGTATGAGTGCTCGAGGATTAAGGAGAGAGACGTCTCTGGACAGAAAAGTTATTGGCCACGAAGGACATGCACAAAGTTACGGTGACTGACTAAAGCAAATGGACATGCTAAGACCGGAGCACTTCTCAGCATCGGGATGTCTGGGTGTGTGTTCCTTTGTTGGCCAAGTGAAATTCCATGCTTGCCAGGCCCAACAATTAAAGTCTTTAGAGATGTTGTGGTCCCAGAGGCCTGGCTTGGGCTTTCAGACCACGTGTTGAGAAAATCCTGTCCAACAGTGTTGAAGGAATTTAATCGCTTTGGGACTCTCTCCTTTGACTAGTTTATAGGTCTGTTTTAAAATAGGACTACTCAGGTCATCAGGTCTACTCAGCACTTCGCAGTAGAAAATTCTTCCTTTGCCACCTGTTCTGCTCTCTAGGACCACTCCACTGGTTAAAGAAAATCTCTCTGCCCTGGGAACCAAGTTAGTAATTATCCATGATGCCACCAGAAATAGTTGTCACATGAATCTAGATGCATCTGAAAGATATCCAGCAAGTGGCCAGGTGTTGTGGTGCAGTGAGTCAAACTGCTGTTGGGGAAGCCCACATCTCCTATCAGAGTGCTGGCTGGAGTCCTAGCTAATCCATTTCCTATCCAGCTGCCTGGTTGAGGCACCTGCTAAAGCACCTGGGTAGACCAGGGTGGAGTTCTTAGCTCACAGCTTTGGCCTGGCTCAGCTCTGGATGTTTTGGCCATTTGGAGAGTGAACCAGGGAATAGAAGATGGAACTCTCTCTGTCCCCATCATTCAGCTTTTCAATTTTTTTTTTTTTAAAGATATCCAGGGCTGCCACTGTGGCATAGCAGGTAAAGCTGCTGCTTGTAGTGCCGGCATCCCATACTGGTGCCAGTTCGAGTCCAGGCTGCTCAATTTCCAATCCAGCTCCCTACTAATGTGCCTGGGAGAACAGTGGAAGATGGCCCAAGTGCTTGGGCCCCTGCATCCATGTGAGAGACCCAGAAGAAGCTCCTGGCTCCTGGCTTTGGATCAGCCCAGCTCTGGCCATTTGGGGAGTTAACCAGCAAATGGAAGACTTCTCTCTCTCTGTCTCTGCCTCTGCTTCTTTGTAACTCTGCCTTTCAAATGGCTAAATAAATCTTAAACAGTAAAAAAAAATATATGTCCAGCCCAAAGGGAACCTAGCCTTTTTATTATTTTTTTGAAGATTTCTTTATTTGAAAGAGTTATAAAGAGGGAGAGACAGATCTTCCATCTTCTGGTTCACTCCCCAGATGGCTATAATGGTCATTGCTGGGTCAGGCCAAAGCTGGGAGTCAGGTCTCCCATATCAATGGCAGGGGCCCAAACACTTGGGCCATTATCCACTGCTTTTCTCAGGCCATTAAAGGGGAGCTGGATTGGTAGAGCAGCTAGAACTTGAACTGGCACTCATATGGGGTGCTGGTGTCGCAGGCTGCCCAAGTCCAAGCTATTCTGATACCACTTTCTGCTAAAATGCCTGGGAAGGCAGCAGAAGACAGTCTATGTGGGAGACCCGGATGAAGCTCCTGGCTTCAGTCTGCTGTAGCCATGACTGTTACAGGCATGTGGGGAGTAAACTAGTGGCTGGGAGATCTCAGTTTCTCCCTCTCTGTCACTCTGCCTTTCAAGAGGTGGAGAGAGAGAGAGATTTTCCATCTGCCTGTTCACTCCCAAATGATAGCAGTGAAGCCAGGAACCCAGAACTCTGTCGAGTCTCCATGTGGGTGGCAGGGTCTCAAATACTTGGACCATCTTCCCGGGCACATAGGTAGCTGGTTCAGACGGGACTCAAATCAGCACTCATGGGATGCTGGTGTAGCAAATGATGGCCCAAACTGCTGTTCTACAACACCAGCCCTTCAAATAAGTACATTTTAAAAAAGGCTAAAATAGTAAATTTCATGTTGTATGTATTTTTTAAAGACTTATGTATTTATTTGAAAGGCAGAGTTACAGAGAGGCAGAGGCAGAGAGGGAGAGAGAGGTCTTCCATCTGCTGGTTCACTCCCCAAATGGCTACAATGGTCCAAGCTGTGCCATCCGAAGCCAGGAGCCAGGAACTTCTTCCGGGCCTCCCATGCAGGGGCAGGGGCCAACGGACTTTGCCATCCTCTACTGCTTTCCCAGGCCATAGCGGAGAGCTGGAACAGAAGTGGAGCAGCCAGGACTGGAACTGGTGCCTTTATAGGCTGCCGGCACTGCAGGCGGCAGCTTTACCCACTACACCACAGCGCTGGCCTCTGTTGTGTGTATTTTAATCACAAATTTTGAGAAAACATTGGAAACTTCCGTTTTTATGATAATTAGCACTACTTGCTTTACCCTGCCTGCTTTCTCTTTGGAATCAGGGTTTGTATCTGTTGATCAGCAATCCAAGGACAGGTTGTCCTCAGGATGGTTCAGCTTCCGATTTTCCAGCTTTATGATGGAGTGAAAGAGATGCACATTTTGTAGAAGCCGAATTTCCGGTCTTGCATTGTGACCTCCTTCTGGGCTGGTCATGTGACGCACTCTCTTGTGGAGGGCAGAAGCAGTCAACCCTGTGATCATGATGGAAACCAGCTGACACTTGCCGCCGGCTGTGTGGCCAGGGGAGGGTGGTCGGTAGGTGATGTGGATCAGATGCATTTTCCGCTTACTGATGTCTTTAATTTATGATGTGTCAAGGGGCACCTGTAATTGAAATGGGAAATTCTGTACTCGTGATTAGTAAATGTGTGCAGGTGTAAATATGTTTCTAAAACTCTAAATTATATATTATTCTTGGCTACTTTTCTCTTCTCTCCCTTGTCATTTTTTTGTATTTTTTTGGGTGTTGCTTGAGAGGGCTACACCTTTGTGTTTTATCACCTTAGCCAGTCTTTCCTGCCCCTCAGCTCCTTGAAGGCAGGGTGCCTGTTTTGGGGCCCTTAGCGTCCTGTTCAGCACAGTGCCACGCTCTCTGAGGGCGGCCCATCTCTAAATGATACCCTTGACCTGGGGAGATCTTGCATTTTAACCATGATTTCTCATTTTCTCCCTTACAGCAGTTCTTACTGAGTTGCAGTAGAAGGTGACTAAGAAGTAGTACCTTGAAGGAGTTTAACTTTAATTCCTTTCTGTCCTACCTGCCTCCACCATGTGTATGAAAGATTCAATGTAATAAGGGGAATTAGCTCTGTGTCAGTAATTAGAGGGGTGCGAGGAGCGGGAAAACGTACTGTGGTGAAAAACCAGCCACCGCACGCGCTTTACATGCTTCTCATGGACAACGTAGGTTTTCCGTGGGAAAGCAGCAGGAGATTAGAGTGGATTGATGAGTTGGGGCAACTCGGTGGAATGCCCTGAATGCTAGGAGAGTATGACTTGGGGGAAGCAGAGTGTTCGTCACAGCTGAGTTTTTTTTTTTGTTTGTTTTTGTTTTTGTTTTTGTTTTTTTTTTGACAGGCAGAGTGGACAGAGAGAGAGAGACAGAGAGAAAGGTCTTCCTTTGCTGTTGGTTCACCCCCCAATGGCCGCCACGGCCGGCGCACCGCGCTGATCAGATGGCAGGAGCCAGGTGCTTCTCCTGGTCTCCCACGGGGTGCAGGGCCCAAGCACTTGGGCCATCCTCCACTGCACTCCCTGGCCACAGCAGAGAGCTGGCCTGGAAGAGGGGCAACCGGGACAGAATCCGGCGCCCCGACCGGGACTAGAACCCGGTGTGCCGGCACCGCTAGGCGGAGGATTAGCCTAGTGAGCCACGGCACCGGCATAGCTGAGTTTTAAGAGCAGCTCCTTGGGCCTGGAGCAGCAGCCCCTGGAGGTGGGGAGCCTATTTCATAAGCATAGATAGAAGTAATGCGATCTTACTTCAAGATGGCAGTAGATGACAGAACAGGGGGAACAGGCACTGTGGAAGAAAAAGCCATTCTGCCTTAGTGGTTAATTTTTAGCTGAAGTTGAGCAAAGACGGCTGTAAATGGTCTTGTTCACACAAATAGGAAATAAATGGTAGTTTTAGGGAGGAAAATGATGAATTATACCTTGGATAGTATCCATTACTGTGTAACAGGTTGTCATAGAATTTAACAGTGTAAGACAGCGAACATGTATTGCCTCACTGAATTTCTGAGAGTTAGGATTCCAGGAGCCACTGAGCCGGGTGGCTTCCAG